>NC_140171.1:5794370-5816870 GCF_963971535.1 Notolepis coatsorum
CAGAGAGAATAGTCATGCAGGTTTGCAGAACAAATGTATTTCAGATATGCAGGTTTGCAGAACAAATGTATTTCATAGAATATGCAGGTCTGCAGAACAAATGTATTTCAGAGAATATGCAGGTCTGCAGACACACATACGGGTTTTCTGTTGATGTTTCATCGTTTTTTTTTTTTTTTTTTTTTTTGCAGGTTCACGAACTTTGCGACAATTTCTGTCATCGATACATTAGCTGCTTGAAAGGGAAAATGCCCATCGATTTGGTCATCGACGACAACAGGGACGGGAATAAATCAGACAGCGAAGACTTCACGAGATCCGCCGGCACTGTCGATCAGGTATTGCTTCGAACTCTTCATCGTGTGTATAGTAGGTCATATATAATATATGTATATATAAATATATGTCATATGTTCTGAAGAAAGGGTCGCCTGTCGTTGAAGAAGTACAAGCGATGTTGTTTGATTTTGGGACTAAAATGGTGTATTGTTTACCTTGCGTTGTACCGTACGATATGGAAAACGTAATTATTATAGGAAATTCATTCAATCATAGGACAGACAGAGCACCTGAAAGTGACGGAAAATGAAATCAAATTTAAATTCGGTCTCTGGCGCCCTAAGTGTTCTTCAAGACGATTCGAAGCAACAACAAACTTGATGTTTCTATAGGCGAGTGTGTACGAGTTACAATAAAACATTCATGAATTATACTCTGCTCTAGGCTATATTATCAATTTATATCATATGCATGGTCAACAATCAACATTAAATGAAATTAAATGATATATAATCGTTCTCTCGGCTGGCTGCAGCTCGCATGATGCTGGAAAATAATGTTTATCTTTTCGAGGTCAAAAAGCCAATAAGTCTCTTGTTTGTGGTTTGTGTGCAACCAAGCCGGTTTGAAACCACGTTGCAGCCTCCCAGCTATAATAAGCTTAAAGGAATAATGTATCCCCCCCCCTCCCCCCCTTGTTCCAAGTGTCATGGCAGACACTCTGGACTTGTTAGCTATTTAACCCCTCATTTACCAAGAAAAGGAGCAACAAGTATACAGTACAGCCTGAATCCGAGAGGATTAGTGTCGAATGACACCCATAGGCTCCAAACCAACAGGTTTACGCTGTCAGACATGTCACGTGGTGTCCCACCGCCACGAGTTATTTTCATTTGAAATTTCGATTTCGTTATAATTATTCCACGTGGGATTTAGCAATTATTAATACATCAGACGCCCCCCTGAATCTCAATCTTGTATACGTCTCGAGTCTTGGTTTGGAATTAAACATCGAGGCTCGGAGCATGCAGAGTTCACTTCTGTAAAAAGGAAAAACCTGTAAAAACGATATACCCACGTGATCACGATCATATAGTTGTTGGATAGTATTTTTGTTTTTGCACTGCTAGAACTTCTGCAAATGTTTTTTTTATATAATATAATATATATCATATATATATATATGTGTGTGTGTGTGTGTGTGTGTGTGTGTGTGTGTGTGTGTGTGTGTGTGTGTGTGTGTGTGCTTGCATGCACAATGCTGTGTGTATTGGGTGTGTTTTTACTAGTGTGTCAGCTTACTCCCTTTTGGCACAATGAGAGAAACCGGGAGTATGCATTTATGTGTGTGTGTTTGCGTGTGTATGCCGCTCGTGTGTATGTGTGTGTGTGTGTGCCGCGTGTGTGTGTGTGTGTGTGTGCCGCGTGTGTGTGTGTGTGTGTGTGTGCGTGTAGCTCTGTAAGAGACTGTATAGGATCAACTAACTGTTGGCTCTTTGAGGGGGAGGGTGGGGGAGGAGATGTGAGTGGGGGGGGGGGGGGGGGGGGGCATGTTATTAACAGATTGCAGAGGAGGTGATTTGTGAAAGTGTGTCATGTGTGTTGTGTGTTGTTGTGTGTGTGTATGTGTGTTGTGTGTTGTGTGTGTGATTGATTGATTGATTGCTTGATTGATTGAACATGTTATTAACAGATTGCAGAATGGGTACAGTACAGTACGGCTCAATAGATACAATTGTTAAGGGGATGCAGACCAGAGAAAGACTTTCGTCTTATTTACATCAGGGTCCCCCATTTTCAATTCAGTGTGTGTCTGTGTGTGTGTGTACGTATTGTGTGTGTGTCTGTATGAGGGGCCGTTTAGGACATAATACCGTCACTTAAATCATATACGTATGCTATTGAAAAACTTGTGCGTATATACAAACACTGTCCCGTATGCTACTGAAAGCTGTATGTGTGTGTGTCTGTGTGTGTGTGTGTGTGTGTGTGTGTGTGTGTGTGTGTCTGTGTGTTGTGTGTGTGTTGTGTGTGTGTTGCGTGTGTGTGTGTCTGTGTGTGTGTTCAGAGCAGCCGTGTGTCACACTTGAGGAACATGCATCATATAATACGGTCTTGGTCGACTTATGACACATGTTGTAATGCATTTAGGCAGCGGGGGGGGGGGGGGGGGGGGTTTCCAATGTGTCAAACACCTTGATTGATGGGTGTTTAGCTCCTCCCCTCTCTCTCTGTGTTTCCCTTTTACACACTTCCTAATGGCGCATTTTATTAATTATGGAAAATAAATTTAATAAAATAAAGATAAATGAAAGAAGATATTTCTTTAATTTATCTTTATTTATTTTTATTTTTTATTTCTCTATATAAGAGAGCAACATGATGGACCAGTGAGCGGTATTTGACATAACTGATCCTATAGGCCCGTCTACACTAGAACTGATCCTATAGGCCCGTCTACACTAGAACTGATCCTATAGGCCCGTCTACACTAGAACTGATCCTATAGGCCCGTCTACACTAGAACTGATCCTATAGGCCCGTCTACACTAGAACTGACCCTATAGGCCCGTCTACACTAGAACTGATCCTATAGGCCCGTCTACACTAGAACTGATCCTATAGGCCCGTCTACACTAGAACTGATCCTATAGGCCCGTCTACACTAGAACTGATCCTATAGGCCTGTCTACACTATAACTGATTCTATAGGCCTGTCTACAGTAGAACTGATCCTATAGGCCCGTCTACAGTAGGCCTCCATTGTCAACTCTTTAGAACACTACCAGCATCCTCTTAACCTGCGCCCCCAAAAGTGGCCTTTTTAGTTTTCATTTTTGAGGACTGCATACCTTTTTTGCAAACCAAAACAACATACCTTATACTTATAGCACATGCATGAGCCTGGTCTCGTTTGAAAGATGACATTCTGAAGTTTCTGATTCCAGAAATAGAATACAATTTTACTGCTAACGTAATAGAGTAACATAGGTCTGAACTTGAGTTGTAGAAAAAACTTGTTACTCAAGTCTTTCTGTAGTAGTTAGTAGTCCAGAGGTAGTATTTCCCCAGAAGGTGGTATGGCTTACAAATCCATACAGACCCATAGCCTGAAGCCTTATGAAGTACATGTCCAAATTCCATAAAGATCCATTTAGAAATGAGTGATTAGGAGTGATTTCGGTAAACTGTGTGCAAAAGAAAAACTGAGTTTTCTCATAGACTTCAATTAATTCGGCTGTTTTTCTCTTCCTGTTTTCGCTTGTTAGTTTTCACCAGATCCCTGATTCATACACCCCCACGTGGGCTATCATTGGAAAGCCACACTCATTGGCTACAACCCTGTCCAATCATTTTCGAGATCGGATCTAGATTGACGGAACTAGAGCCCCAAGAGTCGGGAGTGGTATATTGCGCAATACCGTGTACTTTGCACAAGCCTCGAATACCGGCATGTAACTCGAGAACCGCTGAATGGATTTTGTCGGATTTTGTCGCTATCGACAGGCAACAAATAAGCCTTCAATTCAATATATATTGAATTCAATATGTATAAAAAAAAAAAAAAAAAAAAATAAAAAAAATATATATATATATATATATTGTATTACAAAATATGCACACCCGAGCCACTAGGGGTCGCCAACGTGCCGGTGGGAAAATCGTCCTAAAAAGGTCCCACATACGGGGACCCCGCTTGCTAAGAGGATGTTTTATTGACAGCGAGCCACTGTGACAGCGCTTTAAACTCTACAACGCATCCACGCGGCACTGATACAACGTATCCACACGGCACCGATACAACGTATCCACGCGGCACCGATACAACGTATCCACACGGCACTGATACAACGTATCCACACGGCACCGATACAACGTATCCACGCGGCACTGATACAACGTATCCACACAGCACTGATACAACGTATCCACACGGCACTGATACAACGTATTCACACGGCACCGATACAACGTATCCACACAGCACCGATACAACGTATTCACACGGCACTGATACAACGTATTCACACGGCACCGATACAACGTATCCACACGGCACCGATACAACGTATTCACACGGCACCGATACAACGTATCCACACGGCACCGATACAACGTATCCACACGGCACCGATACAACGTATTCACACGGCACCGATACAACGTATCCACACGGCACCGATACAACGTATTCACACGGCACCGATACAACGTATCCACACGGCACTGATACAACGTATTCACACGGCACCAGGGTGTAAAGTACTTGAGTAATTGTACTTCGTTACAATACTTAAGTACTGTTTTTGGGGATTTGTACTTTACTCGAGTATTATTAAGTTTGTATACTTGTACTTTTACTCAATTATATTACATTTCAGAGGAAAAAAGACATACTTTTTACTCCTTATATTTGAAATGCACACCTACAAAGTACAAAGTACAAATCTCGCAGGTCCAACCATTTTAATGAGTGTATTTGTTTCTCTGGCCGCACTAACGTTAACGTTATTAATCCTGCGGCCGCACTTTATTTAAAAACAGCCAATCAAATCCTCATCAATGGAAAATGAACCCGCCCACCATGCTGATTGGTGCTTGTGCAAGACTAGAAAGCGGGGGGGGGGGGGGCTCCAGTAGCTCACCACGTACCGCGAGTGCTATTTCAGTGCCGTGGACAACCGTGCTCGTCACGGATCTGGGGCTGAGCGAGTTCGAATCCCGGACTGCAGCCGTGCCTTTCCCAGAGTGTCTTCCCCCCCATCTGAACCCTTTCAGCCTGCTTCTGTCGGTCGAACTTGACCAAGTATAAATGCGATAAACGTATAAAAGAGCCAGGGAAATTGCCAAAGTTTAAAAAAAAAGAAAGCGGGGGGATCTTTGATTAAACACCTGCTATCAGAAGAATAGACGGTCAGAAAAAAAAGTGTCTACTTTTACTTTTTAGTAGAAACTTTTTTTTACTTTTACTCAAGTGTAGTTTCTAGCCAGATACTCTGACTTCTTTAACTTGAGTACGATTTTGAGACGGTACCCCATATACTTTCACTTAAGTATAATTTCTGGGTACTTTTTTTACACCCCCGCACAGCACTGATACAACGCATCCACTCGGCAGCAGCAGCACCCACGGCGCCACCTCAGGCAGCGGAAGTCTCCCGCTCGCTCGCGTCCCGCCCGCCCGCCGTCCCACAGCCTACTCCTTTTAGTGCCCCCCTGTTCCGAGAGCAGCTGTACCCCAGCGGTGTGTCACTTTCACACTTAATTCCACACTTAATTTCTCCCTCCAGTGGGGGTGTTAAAGGGTTAGAATGCACGGAGAGAGAGGCCGCCGTGGGAGAGAGGTGCACCCCCCCCCCCCCCCCCCCCCCTTCCCCCGGAGACACTGAAACCCCTCTCTCTCTCCTCTCTCTCCCCCGGGTGTGGTTCCAGTTTGATTTGGACAAATCTCCTCTTAGCCTCCCCCCCCCCGCGCCCACTCCCCTTACTCCCGCCCCCCACTCCTCTTCCTCCTCCTGCTCCTCTCGCTCCTCCTGTTTCTCTCTCGCCCCCCCCCCCCCCCCCCCCCGTCAGAGTGTGTCGGGAGCCGCCGCTTTAACCGTTTGCGCTCCGAGCATGTGTTCCGCATTACGGCCTCCTCCGTCCTGACGGCATGCGCTTGGTATGCGGTGAAACGCAGGATATATATATATATATATTTATATATACTGTCTATAGATATTATTAATGTTTCTCTCACTTTCATAGTTATTATTATTATTATTATAACACTTGGTCAAAGACACTTATGAGCGGTGAGCGTGTGTGTGTTGACCTGGAGTTGGCAGTACGTCATCAAGGAGAACCTGCCTTTTCTCGGTCCTTGCCCCACAACGGTGGAACGAACTTCCCACCGCAGTTAGGAGGACAGCCGAAACCCGTCCAATCTTTCGCCGTCGACTAAAGACGCACTTCTTCAGCCATTATCTAAAAATAAAAAAAAAAAAAAAGAAAGAAGATAAATCGAACCCTAACTAACCTTACTGTCATGCACTTGTCCTAATAAACTAACCTACACTGTAGCACTCAACACTTTGATGAACATTGTTACTCAGCTGATAGAGTTGTGCCCTTCCTGCTGTCTTGTTGTACAGAACTTGTAAGTCGCTTTGGATAAAAGCGTTCAGCTAAATGACTAAATGTAAATGTCCACCACCATGAGAAGCAGTAGGTCCCTCACCATGAGAAGCAGTAGGTCCCTCACCATGAGAAGCAGTAGGTCCCTCACCATGAGAAGCAGTAGGTCCCTCACCATGAGAAGCAGTAGGTCCCTCACCATGAGAAGCAGTAGGTCCCTCACCATGAGAAGCAGTAAGTCCCTCACCATGAGAAGCAGTAGGTCCCTCACCATGAGAAGCAGTAGGTCCCTCACCATGAGAAGCAGTAGGTCCCTCACCATGAGAAGCAGTAGGTCCCTCACCATGAGAAGCAGTACGTCCACCACCATGAGAAGCAGTAAGTCCCTCACCATGAGAAGCAGTACGTCCCTCACCATGAGAAGCAGTATGTCCCTCACCATGAGAAGCAGTAGGTCCCTCACCATGAGAAGCAGCAGGTCCCTCACCATGAGAAGCAGTAAGTCCCTCACCATGAGAAGCAGTAGGTCCCTCACCATGAGAAGCAGTAGGTCCCTCACCATGAGAAGCAGTAGGTCCCTCACCATGAGAAGCAGTAGGTCCCTCACCATGAGAAGCAGTAGGTCCCTCACCATGAGGAGCAGTAGGTCCCTCACCATGAGAAGCAGTAGGTCCCTCACCATGAGAAGCAGTACGTCCCTCACCATGAGAAGCAGTAGGTCCCTCACCATGAGAAGCAGTACGTCCTTCACCGTGAGAAGCAGTAGGTCCCTCACCATGAGAAGCAGTAGGTCCCTCACCATGAGGAGCAGTAGGTCCCTCACCATGAGAAGCAGTAGGTCCCTCACCATGAGAAGCAGTAGGTCCCTCACCATGAGAAGCAGTAGGTCCCTCACCATGAGAAGCAGTAGGTCCCTCACCATGAGAAGCAGTAGGTCCCTCACCATGAGAAGCAGTAGGTCCCTCACCATGAGAAGCAGTAGGTCCCTCACCATGAGAAGCAGTACGTCCTTCACCATGAGAAGCAGTACGTCCCTCACCATGAGAAGCAGTAGGTCCCTCACCATGAGAAGCAGTAAGTCCCTCACCATGAGAAGCAGTAGGTCCCTCACCATGAGAAGCAGTAAGTCCCTCACCATGAGAAGCAGTAGGTCCCTCACCATGAGAAGCAGTAGGTCCCTCACCATGAGAAGCAGTAGGTCCCTCACCATGAGAAGCAGTAAGTCCCTCACCATGAGAAGCAGTAGGTCCCTCACCATGAGAAGCAGTAGGTCCCTCACCATGAGAAGCAGTAAGTCCCTCACCATGAGAAGCAGTAGGTCCCTCACCATGAGAAGCAGTAGGTCCCTCACCATGAGAAGCAGTAGGTCCCTCACCATGAGAAGCAGTAGGTCCCTCACCATGAGAAGCAGTAGGTCCCTCACCATGAGAAGCAGTACGTCCCTCACCATGAGAAGCAGTAAGTCCCTCACCGTGAGAAGCAGTATCAACGTATCGGGGGCGACAGTGGCTCGGGAGGTAGAGCACTGGCACTCCGGAGGTTCCCGGTTCGATACCTAACCCCTAATTGCTCCCGATGAGCAGGTTGGCACCTTGCATGGTTGCCTCCGCCGTCGGTGTGTGAATGTGTGAGTGAATGTGTGAGTGAATGGGTAAAATGTGAGTAGCAAATTGTAAAGCGCTTTGGATAAAAGCTGCTATATATAAAAAAGCAGCCGAGTACCATTTACCAGTACGTCCACCACGTTGAGAAGCAGCTTGCGTCGCTACTAGCGGTGTGAAAACGCTCGACCGAATGGCAGCCCAATCTCGCTTAAAATATGTAAATAAAGTACTTATCGACCACAGAAAAAAAGGTACATAATCGTATGTTATGTTATAGACATAAGTAATATATTCACGTATTTACGAAAATGTATAATGTGCACGAAAAACGTCTGGACCGTCACACAAGTGCCTTTACCTCAAGACTACAGAGACACACTTTTCTGATGGCCTCGCCTCAGACCTTAGACTAACCATACACTTAACCCTAACCACAACTTTCTATCTTAAACCATAACTGTTAAACTTTGAAATTAACCATCATAATAATAATAATAATAATAATAATAATAATAATAATAATAATAATAATAATAATAATAATAATAATAATAATAATAATAATAATAATAATAATAATAATAATAATAATAATAAATTCAATTCTTTACCGCACTTTACATTTGTAAAAATCTCAAAGTGCTACAGGAGATAAAAACAAAACGTTAAATGAATAAAACAATTAAAATGAATAAAACAACCAATGAAAGGGAAGAACATAAGAAATAAAATAGATTAAAATAATGAAGAAAAAAAATGAATAGAAGTACAAATAAAAGTAGAAGAAAAATTCAGGCAAAAGCCTTGTTAAAAAGAAATGTATTGCTCATCGTATGTATGTATGTATGTATGTATGTATGTATGTATGTATGTATGTATGTATGTATGTATGTATGTATGTATGTATGTAATGTATGTATGTATGTATGTATGTATGTATGTATGTATGTATGTATGTATGTATGTATGTATGTATGTATGTATGTATGTATGTATGTATGTAATGTATGTATGTATGTATGTATGTATGTATGTATGTATGTATGTAATGTATGTATGTATGTAATGTATGTATGTATGTATGTATGTATGTATGTATGTATGTATGTATGTATGTATGTATGTATGTATGTATGTATGTATGTATGTATGTATGTATGTATGTATGTATGTGTGTGTGTATGTATGTATGTATGTATGTATGTATGTATGTATGTATGTATGTATGTATGTATGTATGTATGTATGTATGTATGTATGTATGTATGTATGTATGTATGTATGTATGTATGTATGTATGTATGTATGTATGTAATGTATGTATGTATGTATGTATGTATGTATGTATGTATGTATGTATGTATGTATGTATGTATGTATGTATGTATGTATGTATGTATGTGTGTATGTATGTATGTATGTATGTATGTATGTATGTATGTATGTATGTATGTATGTATGTATGTATGTATGTATGTATGTATGTATGTATGTATGTATGTATGTATGTATGTATGTATGTATCATCATCATAGTATTGCTGTGTTTGTATCAGGGTGGGTGGTTTAGTCTAGTGGTGAGAGCACTCGCCCGCAACCCCAATCATATACGATACGAAATGTAAATATATGACGTAAATAATATATTACTCATGGCTATGACATAGCGTACATTATGTACCTTTTTTCCCCGTGGTTGATTAGTATTTATTTCCATTGAGACCGCGTTGCAGCGAGACGGAGAGGTTATGATCCAACGTGGCTATTATTTTGCTTTACTGTAGAGATCCAGATACATATAGAAGTTGAATGTGTCCTGAATTAGAAAATGTTTTTTTCTTTTCTTCTGGGGACCCACATTTTCTAAATACAAATATGATGTTGAATGAATGAATGAATAAATGAATGAATGAATGAATGAATGAATGAAAAGTTTATTTTTGAACATGTATTCTCCACCTTCCGCCAAACAAATCACAATGGCAAGCTCCTTCAAACAGAACAATCGTAATGAAAAAAGAAATTATAAACAAAAAGTCAAGAGCAATGTAGTTAATTTGTTGTCATGTTCAAAAAAGGAGCAGAGGGAAGCTAAGCTTATCGATCCCTACCCAATTACATTGACATGTTTTCTTCCATTCATTTTACTTGATATAACATAAATTAGTATAATACATTATATAATATACTTTTACTTATAGTACAAAAAGAAAAAAACGTAAGTCGCATGACAGCAGTAAATACAATACGAACACTACATAACACAATATAACATAACTTTGGTTATCCGCATTACTCATCTATATTTCTCTAATGTATTGTTAGATGGATTGTATTGTATTGTATGTATGTATTGTAATGTTGATTGGACATGTTCTTGTGCAGGTTAGTAGGACAGAAATTACGTGTTTTAGACGGCTAAACCATTTTATTCAACACTGGCTTCAAATGATACCACAACAAAGAAAATGTTATTTGATTTGATCTTTATTTATCCCAAACACAACAAACATACAAATCACAGTAAAGACTAAATGTAAACATAAACAAACGAGTCCGTCTTCATCCATAGAAAAGCAAACGAGGATGAGTTGGAGAAGAAGAGGCAGACGGAAGCTCAGCGTATCTAGTTCTGCCCCTTTCTTACAATATCATAGCATCATCAAATTATTTGGGGGCCCATTTTAATCTTCCCAAGACCCACGTGGGGGTTCTGGGGGTATGTATTTCCAGTGTCAGAAATATTGTGTCTGTTACTAGGCTGAGTAAACTGTAATGAAGAAAAGGAGAATATAAATTATGATTTATGATTTTTGCAACTTTGATCATGTTAAATCTGCGGGGTACGAGAAAATGCTCACTGAGCTCATTCACCACCTTATTGAGATCATGTGTACAAGAAATCTAAGCAAATGAACCGCGGGAAGATGATTAAACAGAAGGATTTGTAGATACAGTAATGAATGATAATCGATTTTAATTATAAATTCATATTTGACCTTGAACTTGACCTTGACCTTATTATGGCCATACATCTATGGATAGTAGAAAAACATGAATGCTGTAACATGAATTGCCCAGTTTGGGACATACCAATACACTTTTTTTTTTTTTATCAAATTTTTTTATTATTAATTACATGAAACAAGACAACACATTAACCACAATCACAATACACAGAACTTCACAGGAAAATAACAAAAACAATAATAATACAGAAATAACAATTTATAAATTATAAAGACAAAAAGAAAAGAAAATAGAGTTCAACCTTTTTAAATTTTAAATTTCAAAATAAACTTGACCTTGACCTTGTTGGCGTCTCCGTCCCCCCAGATGCTGTGGAGCAGGGACCAGGACGACACGGCCTCCGTCCGCTCAGCGGGAACCCCGGGTCCCTCCAGCGGGGGACACACGTCACACAGCGGGGACAACAGCAGCGAACAAGGTAGGCACCGCCAGCCAGGCACCTGGCTGTACGCCTCTGTAAGCTTTAAGCTCCTGGTAGACACTCAGGCTGCGGTTACACTAATGGCCAGTTTTCGTTTCGTTTTCAGGGTCAGTTTTCGCTTTTCAGAACGCAACGTAATGGCAGGCAAGTTAGACATTGTTTTTGCCTCCTGAGCACAGTGATGTATATATACATGTAGTACAATGCCAAGGAACATGAAGGCAATTTTCAACCAATCAGAAAAGTTGAATTATGTGCCACTACACTTCCTGCTAAAAGATCAACAAACCACCATCTTTAAATGCCTTGCGTGAGCCATTTAGCCAACGTAGCATTTATTTTTCAGCAAAGAAAGTGCAATAAAAGTGCAATAAACAAGACGGATACATTCACTGTGTGTTCTGCCTCTCATTTGTTGATGAAACAAAACTAACATCAACACAATTGACCACCAAGAGCGGAGTTTAGTCTCACAAAAAGATCGTCGCCGATTTTGTTAGCTTACGTGCTAACGTGATTGGGATATGCCAGTATAACAGTATAGCATTGTGGCTAGCAGCGAAGTTTGTTAGCTTACGTGCTAACGTGATAGGGATATGCCATTATAACAGTATAGCATTGTGGCTAGCAGCTTGGTAACGTTAATGCTAGCAGAATGAATGGATGTAAACTTTATTTAACAGATTGCAGAATGGGTACAATACAATACGGCTCAATACAAACAATATATATATTTTTTTTGGTCCACTTTTTTCTCCCATTTTCTATTTTTCTCTCATCCCAATTTTCGTATCGTCCAATTCAACCCTCCCCTGTCTTTGAACGCTGTTTCATGCCTCCCACAAGCCGGCTGCAATGTGGACTAAGTCATACATAGCACGAGTCCCCTCCGATACTCGAGGTAACAGCAGTCGCATCTTTCCACCTGCGCGGCTCGATCTTTCAGCGTCAGGGGTCTGGGCTTTGGAGGGGCCCCGCCCCCGTCGCTTCCTGATTCTACTGCGCAGGCGCACCAACCGACCTGTAGGAGTCGCTGTCCACAACGCCCGATCCCCACCCACCAGTTTTCCCTCCCCCTAATACTGCCAATGTGTATTAGTGCGGACGACCAGCTAAACTGAAAGCAATGTGGAGCGCTGGGCTCGAACAGGGAGATGATCTGTTTGAGCCCAGCCTCCAGTATTCGTGGTGAGCGCCTTGCCCACTGCACCACGTAGACGCCCCAATACAAACAATTGTTAAGGGAATGCAGACTGTTGTAGCTTGGACTGGGCTCCTTATAACAATAACTTGACAACACATGGTAGCCGCAGCTCCTTGGGACAGCTCTGCTGTAAACTCTGGAAATAACCGTGCAGGTCTCTACTGCGCATGGGCGTTGAGCAACAACGGCTCCGTATCCGGCTCACGCAGATTACATGGCACCATTGTCTGCGAGTTTTTCCGAGTATCCAAAACGGAAACACAATTTCAGCGTTGCCAGTAGGACAACGCGTTATCCTGCCAAAACGGCGTTTCTTTTTAACTTGGACAGCAAACGTAATCATTCAGCAACAAAAACGTTGCTGTATTCACCAGTGTAACCATGGCCTCAAGTTTCAAGTTCAAGTTTCTTTATTAGTTGTCATACAAAAATACAGAATACTTTTATATGAAATGCTGTTTTGCTCCTGAGAGTGTGCTAGATAAAAAATAGATAAAGTATCAAATAGAAAGTCAAAAGTACGTAAACAAGTGTAAACAAAGTGTTCAATATACATATATACACAATATACAATACAGAGTAGAACAAATTTGTAACTGAGTTACAATACAATATACAGTACAATGCAGAAATGGGATGAGGTACAATTTAGGGTAAGGTAACTCTGTAAGCTCTAGACACTATTAGGGATGGGACTTTCTAGCAAAAGGGCTATTCGAAAACCGCTGGTTCGCGAGACACCCCAGGTGAATAGGCAAATATACTTTTTTTTGTTAATTTTGAGATTTTGTTATATTTTGCTTCCTAAACATGTCTTCTATGAAACTAGTGACAATAAAACGTCAATAACACACATTTAGTTGTTTATTTTACTTCATTTTGCCTTATTGCATCCATAAATGTGCACACATTGAGGAAGTGCCTCATTTGCATATATAAACATAAAATTCAGAAAACTTGCAATATATTTTTTCTTAGTTTATATGTACATAACAAACTGGGAAAGTTTCATAGTGATATCTATTCAAATATGTTTTGCCTATTAGGGGGTACTACACTGTACTACACTGTTTGTAGCCTGTGTGTAGTTTTGTTCAGTTCAATAACATCATTATTATTATTATTATTATTCAGTTATCAGGCATGTGTTTAGGTTGTCTATTACTAATGGTTTGATTAGGTTTTGTGTTTGTAAATATCTGTTTAAAAAAAAAGTATGGCATTTTACAATACAGAACTTTGAAGGCGTTTTCCCAAAAATGAGTTTTAAGAGTTTTTCCTCATACTCTGAGCCAGAAATCTCCACTTCAGTAGCACTCACATACACCAAACCTTCCAGTTCTATTCTGTTCTGAAGGTATTTACAGAAGGGTTTGTTGATATCACATTCATACCCTGATTTATATCACATTTTATTCCTAAAAACATGGCAAAATATGGAATTTTACCATAAAAATGGACTGAATGGAGTATTTTCTGATTTATGGAGTGATAAAAAGAGATATCCAAAATCCCCTCTGTAATAACCTTTGGCTCTAATATGTCAACAAAATGAAACTATAATTTTGAAAATGGCTTTATCCAATGTTCAGATTTCTGTCCTGGAATTATATGCAAATTAGTGCATATTTAAGTAGATCATGCCTCATTTGCATATTTAAACAAACAATTTCAGAAAACTTGTAATACAAAAAAGTAAGTAAAATATAAGTAATCAACTGGGGAAGTTTCATTGTGATATCTATTAGTTACATTTTTTACCCTATTCACCTGTAGTGTCTCGCCTTAAGACCGAATATTCTGATATTCGACCCCCCCCAACCACCCCTAAATTATTATTATTATTATTATTATTATTATTATTATTATTATTATTATTATTATTATTATTATTATTATTATTATTATTATTATTATTATTATTATTATTATTATTATTATTATTATTATTTTTTTAAATTATATTAGAAATATATTGTTATTTTCTGTTTCAGTTTAAATTCAGTTAAAATGTTCAGTTTCAGTTAAATTCAGTTATTCTTTTTAATAGAATGGATCATTAAAATCAAAGGGTATTGCACATAAATAGGCACTTCTAGAATCTGAAGTTCAGATAATCCTTCAGAACGTCAGAATCGGCTCAGCTGACCGACAATAAATCAAAATGACACCATTCACCGTTGAATATTCTAGCTCATCCCTAGACACTGTGGTAACTCTATAAGCTCTAGAGGCACTGTGGTAACTCTATACGCTCTAGAGACACTGTGGTAACTCTATACGCTCTAGGCACTGTGTCCCCTGTCTCCTCTGTGTCCCCTGTCGAGTAACTTGTTGTGTGGGATAGGTCTAAGTGATTAGAGACTAACTTGTTGTGTGGGATAGGTCTAAGTGATTAGAGAGTAACTTGTTGTGTGGGATAGGTCTAAGTTATTAGAGAGTAGCCTGGTAGCGTGAATACTTTGGGCAGCCGAAGAGTGCTTCCGCGTTCGAGTTTTGCACTCTGATTGGCCAGGTCATGTGACATGTGCGCCAATCGTGGGACAGCAAGTTCTGCGCCTATTTCCGGGTCTAACAGCCTGCAAACTACCTGGCGTTCTATCGCCATGCTCTAAGACAAACTCTAACCTTAACCGACTTCGAAAGAGTGCCTAAGCCTAACCAGTAGGGATGTCCGATATTATCGGCCGACCGATATTATCGGCCGATATCGGCAGTAAAATGTGATATCGGAAAATATCGGTATCGGTAAAAAAAAATAAAAAAAAATATATATTTTTTTTTACATTTATTTAACATTTATTTACCCAGGCAAGCAAGTAAGAACCAATTCTTATTTTATTTATTGTCAAAAGTATGCATGTTGGTTTAATTCAACAACAAGAGATATGTAATGTTAATTTTTACCTTTTTAATTATCATATTTTGCACAGATAATGCTTACATTTAGAAAGCCTTTTGAATGCATCCAGTGAAATTATTAGTTACCTGAAATTATTCCGTTTTTTGGGGGGGAAACCCTGCATATATCGGTATCGGTTGATATCGGTATCGGTATCGGTATCGAAATTAAGAGTTGGACAATATCGGAATATCGGTATCGGTAAAAAAGCCAATATCGAGCATCCCTACTAACCAGTGTAGAAACTTGCGGTCCCACGATTGGGCGTACATGTCACATGACCAGAAATGACCTGGCCAATCAGAGACGCGGAAACACTCTTCGGCTGCCCAAAGTATTCAGGCAGCCTGGGTAGGCAGTAGGCACTCAGCCAGGGTTAGACCAGTGCTGAATGTTGGGACTGTGTCCAACTGTGTCAACTCTGGCTGGCAAGTCAGTCTCGTCTACTGGTTACGTTGCCACTCGACCATCGTTTTGGAGTTCCTTTTCTGTGTTTTATTTTTATTTTTTATTATTTTTTAAACATAACATAAAATTAGATATACAAGCATTAATTAACAGTACACATCCAATGAAATCACCATTTAAATAAATGTAGTATACGAGATATACACCTAATACTTGCTATCTAATACCCTACATACATATGCTCTCGCTCGCTCCCCCCCCCCCCCCCCGGACCCCCACTTGGATAATCCATCCATTATCATTCGCTCCTAACCAGGCACTACAATTCATATGCTAGCTTTTATTCTCTCCACCACTTCTAACCACATTGCAATTTTGGTTTCACTGACACCTAAAATTCTTGCTGTAGATATTTCTAGATAAATCACATCGAGATATGTAAGAACCCAAACCTTCCGACACATTTTTTTCCGGTTGAAACCATTGTGATGCTATCAGCTTTTTAGCCGCTGTGATACCAGATAAAACTAAGGAGTTCCTTTTCTATTATTGGGAAACCAATGTATCTGGTAAATCGCCGGACATGGCCGGTACCTTAAACTCTGAAAGAAATGTATAATCTCAGGTCCTCCTGCACTCACTCAAGGAAACTATAAAAGAAGGAAGGGTCATCATTACATCATAATACCAGCGTTTTTAACGCTCTGCTCTGTGCCAGAATTTGGTGCCAGTTCTGTGTCGGAGCCCATGGGAGCTGCGTGCTAGAAACACACTAAAACCCCAACAACGCGCCTATACGTCATGTGACCTTTGAGGAAGAAATGCCTTCGCCAAATAAAAAAAAACACTTCTTTCCAAAATGTGCGCGTTAGTTTATATTTGCTGTTGGTCTCCAGATAGTATCCATAAGGTGATTACAGGTCCGCTTCACGGCCTCAGGGCAGGTAAATAAACAAATAAGAGCCCTTGCCAGCGGAGAGTGTCCCTTGAAAAATATAGGAGTTTAGGATAAATAAATATTGTGCAACATCTGTTTTTCTGTATTCCGTCTCTCTCTCTCTCTTCCTTCTATTTCGTTCAGGACTTTATGTCATAATAACCGAGGCCGTTTAATGATGATTGACAGGGCTAATACTAGCTAATGTTATGGGAATATCACATAGTATAGGCTATTAATTATTAATTGCGCATTGGAAGGTCATATATATACGAATTGAATGAATGAATGAATGAAAAGTTTATTTTTGAACATGTATTCTTTACATTCCTCTAAATACTGTAAATCATAATATCAAGCTTTGTCGAACTGAATGATCTGAATGAAAAAGAAATTATAAACAAAAAGTCAAGAGCAATGTAGTTAGTTGACATGTTCAAAAAAGGAGTAGAGGGAAGCTGAGCTTATTGATCCCTACCCCCCTTACGTTTACTTATTGATCCCTACCCCCTTACGTTTACTTATTGATCCCTACCCCCTTACATTTACTTATTGATCCCTACCCCCTTACGTTTACTTATTGATCCCTACCCCCCTTACGTTTACTTATTGATCCCTACCCCCTTACGTTTACTTATTGATCCCTACCCCCTTACGTTTACTTATTGATCCCTACCCCCTTACGTTTACTTTGTTCCTCCATTAATTTTACTTGATATAACATCATTTAGTATAATACATTATATAATATACATTTTACTATAGTAAAAATAAAATAAGTTAATGGATAAGTTCCTCTTCCTCCCGACCAGTGGTTCCTCTTCCTCCTCTTCCTCCCGACAAGTGGTTCCTCTTCCTCTTCCTCTTCCTCCTCTTCCTCCCGACCAGTAGTTCCTCTTCCTCCTCTTCCTCCTCTTCCTCCCGACCAGTGGTTCCTCTTCCTCTTCCTCCTCTTCCTCCCGACCAGTAGTTCCTCTTCCTCCTCTTCCTCCCGACCAGTGGTTCCACTTCCTCTTCCTCTTCCTCCTCTTCCTCCCGACCAGTGGTTCCTCTTCCTCTTCCTCCTTTTCCTCCCGACCAGTGGTTCCTCTTCCTCTTCCTCCTCTTCCTCCTGACCAGTAGTTCCTCTTCCTCCTCTTCCTCCTCTTCCTCCCGACCAGTGGTTCCTCTTCCTCTTCCTCTTCCTCCTCTTCCTCCTGACCAGTGGTTCCTCTTCCTCTTCCTCCTCTTCCTCCCGACCAGTGGTTCCTCTTCCTCCTCTTCCTCCTCTTCCTCCTGACCAGTGGTTCCTCTTCCTCTTCCTCCTCTTCCTCCTCTTCCTCCTCTTCCTCCTCTTCCTCCCGACCAGTAGTTCCTCTTCCTCTTCCTCCTCTTCCTCCTGACCAGTAGTTCCTCTTCCTCCTCTTCCTCCTCTTCCTCCCGACCAGTGGTTCCTCTTCCTCTTCCTCTTCCTCCTCTTCCTCCTGACCAGTGGTTCCTCTTCCTCTTCCTCCTCTTCCTCCCGACCAGTGGTTCCTCTTCCTCCTCTTCCTCCCGACCAGTGGTTCCTCTTCCTCCTCTTCCTCCCGACCAGTGGTTCCTCTTCCTCCTCTTCCTCCTCTTCCTCCCGACCAGTGGTTCCTCTTCCTCCTCCTCCTCCTCTTCCTCCTGACCAGTGGTTCCTCTTCCTCTTCCTCCTCTTCCTCCTCTTCCTCCTGACCAGTGGTTCCTCTTCCTCCTCTTCCTCCTCTTCCTCCTGACCAGTGGTTCCTCTTCCTCCTCTTCCTCCTCTTCCTCCCGACCAGTGGTTCCTCTTCCTCCTCCTCCTCCTCTTCCTCCTGACCAGTGGTTCCTCTTCCTCTTCCTCCTCTTCCTCCTCTTCCTCCTCTTCCTCCTGACCAGTGGTTCCTCTTCCTCTTCCTCCTCTTCCTCCTCTTCCTCCTGACCAGTGGTTCCTCTTCCTCCTCTTCCTCCCGACCAGTGGTTCCTCTTCCTCCTCTTCCTCCTCTTCCTCCTGACCAGTGGTTCCTCTTCCTCCTCTTCCTCCTCTTCCTCCCGACCAGTGGTTCCTCTTCCTCCTCTTCCTCCCGACCAGTGGTTCCTCTTCCTCCTCTTCCTCCTCTTCCTCCCGACCAGTGGTTCCTCTTCCTCCTCTTCCTCCCGACCAGTGGTTCCTCTTCCTCATCTTCCTCCTCTTCCTCCCGACCAGTGGTTCCTCTTCCTCCTCTTCCTCCTCTTCCTCCTGACCAGTGGTTCCTCTTCCTCCTCTTCCTCCTCTTCCTCCCGACCAGTGGTTCCTCTTCCTCCTCTTCCTCCCGACCAGTGGTTCCTCTTCCTCCTCTTCCTCCTCTTCCTCCCGACCAGTGGTTCCTCTTCCTCCTCTTCCTCCTCTTCCTCCCGACCAGTGGTTCCTCTTCCTCCTCTTCCTCCCGACCAGTGGTTCCTCTTCCTCCTCTTCCTCCCGACCAGTGGTTCCTCTTCCTCCTCTTCCTCCTCTTCCTCCTCTTCCTCCCGACCAGTGGTTCCTCTTCCTCCTCTTCCTCCTCTTCCTCCCGACCAGTGGTTCCTCTTCCTCCTCCTCCTCCCGACCAGTTACTCTCTAATCACTTAGACCAGTGGTTCTCAAACTACGGGTTAGTTGACGAAAAAAATTAAACTCATATAGAGTTTTCCACCCAGCAGGCGGCAGCTGTGTGTATTCACCACGTCTCGCCCCTTCATCAACGGAGGCCGACACACAGTATTGCAATACACATCTCACTACACCCTGTATAATCACGGGAGGGGGCCGGGGGGTGTGGTCTTTTGTGTTTAACCTGGACTCGCAATGGATAGGTTTGTTGTCAGAAGCGGTGCCGGACCCGGTTGGTCGTGATGAAGTGGGTGCTCTGTGCAGAACCAGCTGCTATACCACCCTGAAGCGAGGTGGCTATCTCGAGGCTGAGTATTAAATCGCCTTTTTTAAGAAGCGGCGCAGATTTTCCTTGCAGACAAAAACAACCGATTGGCAGAGAAATGTGCTGATAATGAGCTGGATTACGAAACTCCGTTAGTGACACTCCAGGTTAATCAGCGGAGATTTTGGGGTAATTCGTCTTTCGTGTGACGCGCTACTGAAAGTCAAGTTCACTGGACAGACAGGCGCTCGCAAAGTTGTGGATATCAGTCCGGAACGAGTACCCAGTGTTGTGTAAGGCTGCGCTGAGAAAGCTTGTCCCCTTCGCATCAACATACCTCTGTGAGGCCGGGTTTTCAGAGTAGCAGCGGATCTCCACCAAAGCGCACATGAACGTATTTTCTTTTCATGTTCTGGCAACATATTTTGGTTAAATATGCCTCGTTTTTATAAATGTGTATACAGAAACAATTCTGTTGATTTTGTTGATAATATGAACATTGATAACATAGTGCTGTAATTACATTTTCTAATAAATATGCACGATCAAGTTCAGCAACGTGTGCTTTTATTTAATTTTTTATTTATTTTTTGCGTTTTTATCGCTTTATTTCTACTGGGCAGTCCAGTAGAGAGAGACAGAGGAGGAATGGGAGACAGAGTGGGGGGAAGACATTCGGCAAATAACGACGGGTTCGGGAGTCGAATCCGGGTCGGCCGTGTCGCGGCTGAGCGTGTTATGTGGTTCGCCACTGGGGCGCCCAATGTGTGCTTTTATTTTGATATTCCTTAATTCCACGTTGAAATTACGCGATACATTTTTTGTGGGGTCCCCAAAAAAATTCCTAAATAAAATGGGGTCACAGTATGAAAAACAGAGGAGACAGAGGAGACAGAGAAGAGACAGAGGAGTCAGAGGAGACAGAGGAGACAGAGAGACAGAGAGGAGACAGAGGAGAGAGAGGAGACAGAGGAGAGAGAGGAGACAGAGAAGAGAGAGGAGACAGAGAAGAGAGAGGAGACAGAGAAGAGAGAGGAGACAGAGGAGACAGAGGAGACAGAGAAGAGAGAGGAGACAGAGAAGAGAGAGGAGACAGAGAGGAGACAGAGAAGAGAGAGGAGACAGAGAAGAGAGAGGAGACAGAGGAGACAGAGGAGACAGAGAAGAGAGAGGAGACAGAGAAGAGAAAGGAGACAGAGGTGACAGAGGAGACAGAGGAGACAGAGAAGAGAAAGGAGACAGAGGAGACAGAGGAGACAGAGGAGACAGAGAAGAGACAGAGGAGACAGAGGAGACAGAGGAGACAGAGAAGACAGAGGAGACAGAGAAGAGACAGAGGAGACAGAGGAGACAGAGGAGACAGAGAAGAGACAGAGGAGACAGAGGAGACAGAGGAGACAGAGAAGACAGAGGAGACAGAGAAGAGACAGAGGAGACAGAGGAGACAGAGGAGACAGAGAAGACAGAGGAGACAGAGAAGAGAGAGGAGAGAGAGGAGACAGAGAGGAGAGGAGAGAGAGGAGAGAGAGGAGAGAGAGGAGACAGAGGAGACAGAGAGGAGACAGAGGAGACAGAGGAGACAGAGGAGACAGAGAGGAGACAGAGGAGACAGAGGAGACAGAGGAGACAGAGAAGACAGAGGAGACAGAGAGGAGACAGAGAAGACAGAGGAGAGAGAGGAGACCGAGAAGAGAGAGGAGACAGAGGAGAGAGAGGAGACAGAGAAGAGAGAGGAGACAGAGGAGACAGAGAGGAGACAGAGAAGACAGAGGAGACAGAGGAGAGAGAGGAGAGAGAGGAGACAGAGGAGACAGAGAGGAGACAGAGAAGACAGAGGAGACAGAGGAGACAGAGGAGAGAGAGGAGACAGAGGAGACAGAGGAGACAGAGAGGAGACAGAGAGGAGACAGAGGAGACAGAGAGGAGACAGAGGAGACAGAGAGGAGACAGAGAGGAGACAGAGAAGACAGAGGAGACAGAGAGGAGACAGAGGAGACAGAGGATTTTTTTTTTTTTTTAAATACAAATTAAAAGATCTAACCCTAACTAACCTTACTGTCATGCACTTGTCCTAATAAACTAACCTACACTGTAGCACTCAACACTTCGATGAACATTGTTACTCAGCTGATAGAGTCGTGCCCTTCCTGATGACGACCTGTCGTACAGAACTTGTATGTCACTTTGGATAAAAGCGTTCAGCTAAATGACTAAATGTAAAATGTAAATGTAGAGAAGACAGGGGACACGGGGGACACAGGGGACACAGGTGACACAGGGGAGACAGGGGAGACAGGGGACACACGGGGGACACAGAGAGTGATGAGGGCCGACATGGAACCTGAATGTGGAGGTTGGACGGAGGGGGGCGGGGCTCCAGAAGAAAGGAGGCATTATGTTGAAGTCAACTGAGCCACGATTTATAGAGCAGCCTCCTCTGCGCCTTTATTTGGACATGGGGGAAGAGGAATACCGCTACACACACAAGTACACACACACACACACACACACACGCGCACACACACACACACACGCAAACGCACACACACACACATGCACATATACACACACATGCGCGCACACACACACACACACACACACACACACACACACACAAGTACACACACAAGTACACACACACACACATGCACATATACACACACACATGCGCGCACACACACACACACACACACACACAAACAAACACACACACACACACACGC
>NC_140171.1:5821870-5826870 GCF_963971535.1 Notolepis coatsorum
CACTATGAAACTAGTCTCAACTAGTTTACCAAACGACAAGTTACTTCACTATGAAACCAGTCTCAAACTAGTTTACCAAACGACAAGCTACTTCACTATGAAACTAGTCTAAACTAGTTTACCAAACGACAAGCTACTTCACTATGAAACTAGTCTAAACTAGTTTACCAAACGACAAGCTACTTCACTATGAAACTAGTCTCAAACTGTAGTTTACCAACCGACAAGCTACTTCACTATGAAACTAGTCTAAACTGTAGTTTACCAACCGACAAGCTACTTCACTATGAAACTAGTCTAAACTAGTTTACCAAACAACAAGCTACTTCACTATGAAACTAGTCTAAACTAGTTTACCAAACAACAAGCTACTTCACTATGAAACTAGTCTAAACTAGTTTACCAAACGACAAGCTACTTCACTATGAAACTATAGTCTCAAACTGTAGTTTACCAAACGACAAGCTACTTCACTATGAAACTAGTCTAAACTAGTTTACCAAACGACAAGCTACTTCACTATGAAACTAGTCTAAACTAGTTTACCAAACGACAAGCTACTTCACTATGAAACTATAGTCTCAAACTGTAGTTTACCAAACGACAAGCTACTTCACTATGAAACTAGTCTAAACTAGTTTACCAAACGACAAGCTACTTCACTATGAAACTAGTCTAAACTAGTTTACCAAACGACAAGCTACTTCACTATGAAACTAGTCTCAAACTGTAGTTTACCAAACGACAAGCTACTTCACTATGAAACTAGTCTTAAACTAGTTTACCAAACGACAAGCTACTTCACTATGAAACTAGTCTAAACTGTAGTTTACCAAACGACAAGCTACTTCACTATGAAACTAGTCTAAACTGTAGTTTACCAAACGACAAGCTACTTCACTATGAAACTATCTCAAACTGTAGTTTACCAAACAACAAGCTACTTCACTATGAAACTAGTCTCAAACTAGTTTACCAAGCGACAAGCTACTTCACTATGAAACTATCTCAAACTGTAGTTTACCAACCGACAAGCTACTTCACTATGAAACTAGTCTCAAACTGTAGTTTACCAAACGACAAGCTACTTCACTATGAAACTAGTCTCAAACTGTAGTTTACCAAACGACAAGCTACTTCACTATGAAACTAGTCTAAACTGTAGTTTACCAAACGACAAGCTACTTCACTATGAAACTAGTCTAAACTGTAGTTTACCAAACGACAAGCTACTTCACTATGAAACTAGTCTAAACTGTAGTTTACCAAACGACAAGCTACTTCACTATGAAACTATCTCAAACTGTAGTTTACCAAACAACAAGCTACTTCACTATGAAACTAGTCTCAAACTAGTTTACCAAACGACAAGCTACTTCACTATGAAACTATCTCAAACTGTAGTTTACCAACCGACAAGCTACTTCACTATGAAACTAGTCTCAAACTGTAGTTTACCAAACGACAAGCTACTTCACTATGAAACTAGTCTCAAACTGTAGTTTACCAAACGACAAGCTACTTCACTATGAAACTAGTCTAAAACTAGTTTACCAAACGACAAGCTACTTCACTATGAAACTAGTCTCAAACTGTAGTTTACCAAACGACAAGCTACTTCACTATGAAACTAGTCTAAACTAGTTTACCAAACGACAAGCTACTTCACTATGAAACTAGTCTCAAACTGTAGTTTACCAAACGACAAGCTACTTCACTATGAAACTAGTCTCAAACTAGTTTACCAAACGACAAGCTACTTCACTATGAAACTAGTCTAAACTAGTTTACCAAACGACAAGCTACTTCACTATGAAACTAGTCTAAACTAGTTTACCAAACGACAAGCTACTTCACTATGAAACTAGTCTAAACTAGTTTACCAAACGACAAGCTACTTCACTATGAAACTAGTCTAAACTGTAGTTTACCAAACGACAAGCTACTTCACTATGAAACTAGTCTAAACTAGTTTACCAAACGACAAGCTACTTCACTATGAAACTATCTCAAACTGTAGTTTACCAACCGACAAGCTACTTCACTATGAAACTAGTCTAAACTAGTTTACCAACCGACAAGCTACTTCACTATGAAACTAGTCTAAACTAGTTTACCAAACGACAAGCTACTTCACTATGAAACTAGTCTAAACTAGTTTACCAAACGACAAGCTACTTCACTATGAAACTAGTCTCAAACTGTAGTTTACCAAACGACAAGCTACTTCACTATGAAACTAGTCTAAACTAGTTTACCAAACGACAAGCTACTTCACTATGAAACTAGTCTCAAACTGTAGTTTACCAAACGACAAGCTACTTCACTATGAAACTAGTCTCAAACTGTAGTTTACCAAACGACAAGCTACTTCACTATGAAACTAGTCTCAAACTGTAGTTTACCAAACGACAAGCTACTTCACTATGAAACTAGTCTAAACTAGTTTACCAACCGACAAGCTACTTCACTATGAAACTAGTCTAAACTAGTTTACCAACCGACAAGCTACTTCACTATGAAACTAGTCTAAACTAGTTTACCAAACGACAAGCTACTTCACTATGAAACTAGTCTCAAACTGTAGTTTACCAAACGACAAGCTACTTCACTATGAAACTAGTCTCAAACTAGTTTACCAAACGACAAGCTACTTCACTATGAAACTAGTCTAAACTAGTTTACCAAACGACAAGCTACTTCACTATGAAACTAGTCTAAACTAGTTTACCAAACGACAAGCTACTTCACTATGAAACTAGTCTAAACTAGTTTACCAAACGACAAGCTACTTCACTATGAAACTAGTCTAAACTGTAGTTTACCAAACGACAAGCTACTTCACTATGAAACTAGTCTAAACTAGTTTACCAAACGACAAGCTACTTCACTATGAAACAATCTCAAACTGTAGTTTACCAAACGACAAGCTACTTCACTATGAAACTAGTCTCAAACTAGTTTACCAAATGACAAGCTACTTCACTATGAAACTAGTCTAAACTAGTTTACCAAACGACAAGCTACTTCACTATGAAACTAGTCTAAACTAGTTTACCAACCGACAAGCTACTTCACTATGAAACTAGTCTAAACTAGTTTACCAACCGACAAGCTACTTCACTATGAAACTAGTCTAAACTAGTTTACCAACCGACAAGCTACTTCACTATGAAACTAGTCTAAACTAGTTTACCAAACGACAAGCTACTTCACTATGAAACTAGTCTAAACTAGTTTACCAAACGACAAGCTACTTCACTATGAAACTAGTCTCAAACTGTAGTTTACCAAACGACAAGCTACTTCACTATGAAACTAGTCTAAACTAGTTTACCAAACGACAAGCTACTTCACTATGAAACTAGTCTAAACTAGTTTACCAACCGACAAGCTACTTTACTATGAAACTAGTCTCAAACTGTAGTTTACCAAACGACAAGTTACTTCACTATGAAACTAGTCTAAACTAGTTTACCAAACGACAAGCTACTTCACTATGAAACTAGTCTCAAACTGTAGTTTACCAAACGACAAGCTACTTCACTATGAAACTAGTCTAAACTAGTTTACCAAACGACAAGCTACTTCACTATGAAACTAGTCTCAAACTAGTTTACCAAACGACAAGCTACTTCACTATGAAACTAGTCTAAACTAGTTTACCAAACGACAAGCTACTTCACTATGAAACTAGTCTAAACTAGTTTACCAACCGACAAGCTACTTCACTATGAAACTAGTCTAAACTAGTTTACCAAATGACAAGCTACTTCACTATGAAACTAGTCTCAAACTAGTTTACCAAACGACAAGCTACTTCACTAAGAAACTAGTCTGAAACTAGTTTACCAAACGACAAGCTACTTCACTATGAAACTAGTCTCAAACTAGTTTACCAAACGACAAGCTACTTCACTATGAAACTAGTCTGAAACTAGTTTACCAACCGACAAGCTACTTCACTAAGAAACTAGTCTGAAACTAGTTTACCAAACGACAAGCTACTTCACTATGAAACTAGTCTCAACTAGTTTACCAAACGACAAGCTACTTCACTATGAAACTAGTCTCAACTAGTTTACCAAACGACAAGTTACTTCACTATGAAACCAGTCTCAAACTAGTTTACCAAACGACAAGCTACTTCACTATGAAACTAGTCTAAACTAGTTTACCAAACGACAAGCTACTTCACTATGAAACTAGTCTAAACTAGTTTACCAAACGACAAGCTACTTCACTATGAAACTAGTCTCAAACTGTAGTTTACCAACCGACAAGCTACTTCACTATGAAACTAGTCTAAACTGTAGTTTACCAACTGACAAGCTACTTCACTATGAAACTAGTCTAAACTAGTTTACCAAACAACAAGCTACTTCACTATGAAACTAGTCTAAACTAGTTTACCAAACAACAAGCTACTTCACTATGAAACTAGTCTAAACTAGTTTACCAAACGACAAGCTACTTCACTATGAAACTATAGTCTCAAACTGTAGTTTACCAAACGACAAGCTACTTCACTATGAAACTAGTCTAAACTAGTTTACCAAACGACAAGCTACTTCACTATGAAACTAGTCTAAACTAGTTTACCAAACGACAAGCTACTTCACTATGAAACTATAGTCTCAAACTGTAGTTTACCAAACGACAAGCTACTTCACTATGAAACTAGTCTAAACTAGTTTACCAAACGACAAGCTACTTCACTATGAAACTAGTCTAAACTAGTTTACCAAACGACAAGCTACTTCACTATGAAACTAGTCTCAAACTGTAGTTTACCAAACGACAAGCTACTTCACTATCAAACTAGTCTAAACTAGTTTACCAAACGACAAGCTACTTCACTATGAAACTAGTCTAAACTAGTTTACCAAACGACAAGCTACTTCACTATGAAACTAGTCTCAAACTGTAGTTTACCAAACGACAAGCTACTTCACTATCAAACTAGTCTAAACTAGTTTACCAAACGACAAGCTACTTCA
>NC_140171.1:5831749-5889249 GCF_963971535.1 Notolepis coatsorum
GGACTCAACGTCCTCGATGACATCACCACCGGTGGCCAATATTCAAACTCGGTTACTCTCAAACTAAATGTCGTATGTGCTTTTGTAGTGTTTTTATTCTAATGTTATTTATCTTGATTTTATTCAGTTTTTATTGCTAACCCTTTTCCACACAGGATTTTAGCCTGTACCTTCTGGCAGGGGGAATTCCAATTGAAATTAGCCTTTTTGGCTAAAATTGTATGCATTTACATTTGTAAAATGTTTTATTAATGTACGCTGTCCCCCTTGATCAAATAAAGTAAACCAAAAAAAATTAAATGTATGTATGCAAAACTGTTTTGGGATGTGTGAGAGATTAGGTGCAAAATAAATCTGTGTTTTTGGTGAAGTGCCCCTTTACCTAGCATCAAACAAGGGACTAAACAGGTTTCGCAATTATGCCACAACAATGTGGAACGCCCTACCCACAGCGGCAGCCGTATGTGAATGAATGTGAATCCCTACCCTCCTTCAAAAC
The DNA here is from genome assembly GCF_963971535.1 of Notolepis coatsorum. Lineage (NCBI taxonomy): Eukaryota > Metazoa > Chordata > Actinopteri > Aulopiformes > Paralepididae > Notolepis > Notolepis coatsorum. The sequence goes on from NC_140171.1 coordinate 5,832,249, forward strand.
CGCTCTCAAAGAGCACCTACGGGGGGCTGCAATTAGAAACTGGCCCCGGTAAATGTTCAACCCCCCCACCCCCACCCAACCCCCTCCAATGTACAGTTTCTTCCCCTTCGAATGTATATATATTTTTTATGATCTATGTCTCTTATACAGTACTGTACTGTATACTTGTATGTCTTGTATGTCATAAATGTGACATATACAACCCATGTGAAATCACGGGTTATGTAATCCAGTTGGTGGTAAAGGAACAATTGTGCTTACCATCTTCTCCAGAGTCAGACAAGAAGATAGATACCAATGTCCTCTCTCTGCATTCAGTAGAAAGTCATCCTGCTGCCAGATAGCCTAGCTTAGCACAAATTAATATAAATCTTATACGGACCCAGCTTGCCTACCTGTTGCTCAAAAACACCTCTCCCTTAAGCTACTGTATACTAGTGGTCCATATCTGCTTCCATTAATTTGTGCTAAAATAGGCTAGCTCGCTGAAGTGCCCTTGAGCAAGGCACTTAACCCCCAACAGTGTCAGACTGTGGTTGTACTGGGCAGCTCCTAGTGGTCAACAGTGTCAGACTGTGGTTGTACTGGGCAGCTCCTAGTGGCCAACAGTGTCATGCTGTGGTTGTACTGGGCAGCTCCTAGTGGTCAACAGTGTCAGACTGTGGTTGTACTGGGCAGCTCCTAGTGGTCAACACTGTCAGACTGTGGTTGTACTGGGCAGCTCGGTCAAGAGTGTCAGGCTGTGGTTGTACTGGGCAGCTCCTAGTGGCCAACAGTGTCAGGCTGTGGTTGTACTGGGCAGCTCCTAGTGGCCAACAGTGTCAGGCTGTGGTTGTACTGGGCAGCTCCTAGTGGTCAACAGTGTCAGACTGGTTGTACTGGGTAGCTCCTAGTGGTCAACAGTGTCAGACTGTGGTTGTACTGGACAGCTCCTAGTGGTCAACAATGTGGTTGTACTGGGCAGCTCCTAGTGGTCAACAGTGTCAGACTGTGGTTGTACTGGGCAGCTCCTAGTGGTCAACAGTGTCAGACGGGCTGTACTGAGCAGCTCCTAGTGGTCAAGTGTCAGGCTGGTTGTACTGGGCAGCTCCTAGTGGTCAACAGTGTCAGACTGTGGTTGTACTGGGCAGCTCCTAGTGGTCAACAGTGTCAGACTGTGGTTGTACTGGGCAGCTCCTAGTGGTCAACAGTGTCAGACTGTGGTTGTACTGGGCAGCTCCTAGTGGTCAACAGTGTCAGACTGGTTGTACTGGGCAGTACTGTATAGTGTGCTGTGTAAATGTGAAGCAGGGCGTTGCTGAAAAAGAGCGTGCTCAGCAAACCTATCCTGGTTGAATACAACAAATAATAATAATAATAATAATAATAATAATAATAATAATAATAATAATAATAATAATAATAATAATAATAATAATAATACAAATACATTAAAATATCTCCTCTAACCTCTCCTGAACCACTGTTGTTTTCTCTTTCTTTCATAGACTATAGTTTGTGTGTAGGCTAAATCAGCTGTTTCTTTTTTCCCTCCTGATTATGTAAAATAATAAGTAACACGAGAACAAGATGTTAATTATTACACAAACAGTATACATTATTATGACCTCAATGATTCTATGCAACACTAACCCATCCATCTACATTCATTGCAAAAATATGTACATGACATCCCTACCTCATTCTTGCATTTTTGCATTTTAAAAAGCTTGCATTTGTACTTTATTGTTTGCATTTTTGTATTTTATTTTGTACTGTTCCTGATGAATTGAAAATGGGGGACCCTGATGTAAACAAGACGAAAGTCTTTCTCTGGTCTGCATTCCCTTAACAATTGTGTGTATTGAGCTGTACTGTATTGTAACCATTCTGCAATCTGTTAATAAAGTTTTCAATCAATCAATGTAGTTTGTATATTGTATATTTTGTATAGTCTTTGCCCTTTATTCTTTTGACTGTATGACGCTTGACGCACAATATCAGGGGGCTCATACAAGAACCAAGCATTTCACTGTAATGTACATTAATAATATGTGACAAATCAAACAAAACTTGAAACGTGAAACTACGCCGCTCTAGTTCGGACGCAGCATCGCTGCAAACTGCGCAGCGTCTTTGGCAGCTTCGACGCTCTCGACACGTCATCGAACGAACGGCATTCTGGGAATAACAACATGGCGCAAAGTTCAAAAGAATCCTACTCTGTTTTTTTTTGTTTTTTTTGTCATTTCATAAACGGAGTATTGTTGTTTTCCCGACAAATAACTCAGTTGTTTTCTGGACAAATAACGACATGAACTAGTTAGCTATTTGAGCAGCTCAATGCTGATGTCTTACTCTTACCACGATGAACAGAGTAGCACAGAGGAAGAATGTTGTCCACCACACCACGTCGCCTCTGACGAGCCGCCGCCGACAACAGCAGCAGCCAGAGGAAGGAGAAGGAGAAGACGGTGCAGAACTCACAGGAGGCGTCTCGACCAGAGCCAAGACAAACCGACTGAGTAGAAGTTTCAGACAATCACAAAAACCTGCTCGCATTCCAACAGCTGATGTCGTCGATTCACCCAAGGCGTGTAAAATTATAGGTAAGCTGCGTGCGGTGCTAACTGTTCAGTGCTTATCCACACAAGCATCCAGCGCTGCAGAATCAATCGATTGATTGATTGATTGATTGATTGATTGATTGATTGGAAACTGTAATTGCAGAATGGGTACAATACACAGTACAGCTCAATACAAACAACTGCTAAGAGGATGCAGACCAGAGAAAGAATTTCGTCTTGTTTACATCAGGCCAGGGTCCTCCATTTTCAATTCATCAAGACATTTATGACATACTGAATTGATTGATTGTTTGAAAACTTTATTAACAGATTGCAGAATGGGTACAATACAGTACGGCTCAATACACACAATTGTTAAGGGGATGCAGACCAGAAAAAGACTTTCGTCTTGTTTACATCAGGGTCCCCCATTTTAAATTCATGGTGACATTTATGACATACATGATGACATACAGATAGACAGTACAAGATACAAGACATACAATACAGTACTGTGTAAGAAAAAGAGATCATAAAAAAATATATACATCCAAAGGGGAGGAAACTGTACATTGGATGGGGGGGGGGGGGATTTGGACATTTACTGCTAAATTAGATTAGATTAATAAAAAATGTATTGTCATTATACAGCACAGTTTTTTTTAGACAAGATCAGATTCAAGTGTATTGTCATCATCATACAGCACAACTACAGTACAACGAAAATAAGTTTAGCATCTAACCAGAGTGCAAATGTAACAGTAAAATGCAATAGTGATAGACAATGTACAGGTGATTAAACTGGGTATAACATATATAAATGAGTAATAGTGCTAGTAAGTCATACTGGCCAGCAGCATAACTAGTAGAGTAGGTAAGGTATAGATATATAGTATCTACAGATATGTAAAAATTATTATATGTGTCACTGTATACACTACAGACAGATGTGGATAAATATATATATACGGTAAGTATAAATCTACCAAAAAAGGTCTCTCACTGGGTGAAATACATCCACGTGTGTACACACAGATTATTTCATTATGCATTAAACACATTGTGCGCAACAGATTCATCTTAATTTGCCATATGCAACAAGTATTCTCTGTTTTCTCCACAGTAAAAAGGAATACAAAAAACTGGTATTTATATACAATAAACGATAAACTGTCTGTCATTCATGTAACTTTACTTAAACTTGTAAAATTCCTTGGCCAGAATGGAAGAACTCAGGGGCCACCATATAGATATGAGTCTAGACCAGCTCTACCTCCTGAGCCACTGTCTCTAGACCAGCTCTACCTCCTGAGCCACTGTCTCTAGACCAGCTCTACCTCCTGAGCCACTGTCTCTAGACCAGCTCTACCTCCTGAGCCACTGTCTCTAGACCAGCTCTACCTCCTGAGCCACTGTCTCTAGACCAGCTCTACCTCCTGAGCCACTGTCTCTAGACCAGCTCTACCTCCTGAGCCACTGTCTCTAGACCAGCTCTACCTCCTGAGCCACTGTCTCTAGACCAGCTCTACCTCCTGAGCCACTGTCTCTAGACCAGCTCTACCTCCTGAGCCACTGTCTCTAGACCAGCTCTACCTCCTGAGCCACTGCCTCTAGACCAGCTCTACCTCCTGAGCCACTGTCTCTAGACCAGCTCTACCTCCTGAGCCACTGTCTCTAGACCAGCTCTACCTCCTGAGCCACTGTCTCTAGACCAGCTCTACCTCCTGAGCCACTGTCTCTAGACCAGCTCTACCTCCTGAGCCACTGCCTCTAGACCAGCTCTACCTCCTGAGCCACTGTCTCTAGACCAGCTCTACCTCCTGAGCTGCGTTACTACCAGTCAAGTCTTCTTGTTTGCTTGCAGATTTCAAGACCCCGACGCGGATCCCGCGGCCCAGATACAGCAGTGGTTATGTTGGAGAGTCTCCGCACAGCGACTCGGACCTCCAGCAGGACATCATCTGGGACGCCTCGTCTCCCAACCCCATCAGGATGGGTAAGTCATAGAGCTGGGAGTTATTATATTTATTTATTTATGTACCGATATCAGGGCTTTCCCCAGGATTTACAAACAAGATGGTGCTGAGTCTCAGCTAGGGGGTGGTCTGGAGGGGGGCTGAGCTCAGTCGTAACTAGGGGGTGGTCTGGAGGGGGGCTGGGTCTCAGCTAGGAGGTGGACTGAGTCTCAGCTAGGAGGTGGTCTGGAGGGGGGGCTGAGTCTCAGCTAGGGGGTGGTCTGGAGGGGGGCTGAGTCTCAGCTAGGAGGTGGTCTGGAGGGGGGGCTGAGTCTCAGCTAGGGGGTGGTCTGGAGGGGGGCTGAGTCTCAGCTAGGAGGTGGTCTGGAGGTAGGCTGAGTCTCAGCTAGGGGGTGGTCTGGAGGGGGGCTGAGTCTCAGCTAGGAGGTGGTCTGGAGGTAGGCTGAGTCTCAGCTAGGGGGTGGTCTGGAGGGGGGCTGACTCAGCTAGGAGGTGGTCTGGAGGGGGGCTGAGTCTCAGCTAGGAGGTGGTCTGGAGGGGGGCTGAGTCTCAGCTAGGAGGTGGTCTGGAGGGGGGCTGAGTCTCAGCTAGGGGGTGGTCTGGAGGGGGGCTGAGTCTCAGCTAGGAGGTGGTCTGGAGGGGGGCTGACTCAGCTAGGGGGTGGTCTGGAGGGGGGCTGACTCAGCTAGGGGGTGGTCTGGAGGGGGGCTGAGTCTCAGCTAGGAGGTGGTCTGGAGGGGGGCTGAGTCTCAGCTAGGAGGTGGTCTGGAGGGGGGCTGAGTCAGCTAGGGGGTGGTCTGGAGGGGGGCTGAGTCTCAGCTAGGGGGTGGTCTGGAGGGGGGCTGAGTCTCAGCTAGGGGGTGGTCTGGAGGGGGGCTGAGTCTCAGCTAGGGGGTGGTCTGGAGGGGGGCTGAGTCTCAGCTAGGAGGTGGTCTGGAGGGGGGCTGAGTCTCAGCTAGGGGGTGGTCTGGAGGGGGGCTGAGTCTCAGCTAGGGGGTGGTCTGGAGGGGGGCTGAGTCTCAGCTAGGGGGTGGTCTGGAGGGGGGCTGAGTAGCAAACATAAAAGTTATTTATTTAAGGACGTGTATAAGGTTGCACAATAGTTTAATGTTGAACACGAAAAGACATGCCCTGGATATTAACCAGATAACAGGCAAAAATACTCATTGATTTAAGGGATCATAGTTCTGATGTCTTTCCTCAGGTAGAAGAGGAAAGAAACCCAGTCCCAGAGCGGTGGACATCTCGGAGATTGTCAAGAGGATAGCTCCCAAGGTGGGTCCTCGCATCAACTGGCTTCACCAGCAACTTAAAGGAAAACTCCAACATTTTGGGAAATTAGCTTATTTGCCATCTACCCTGGAGTTAGACAAGAAGATACATACCTTTTTTCTTCTCTGTGCATGCAGTAGGAGTAGGAAGACGCGCACCGTTAGCCTAGCTTAGCGTCAGTCACTGGAAGTAGGTTCCTCCATTAGCCTAGTTCCCAACGTCTTCCTACTCCTACTGCATGCACAGAGAAGAAAAAGGTATGCATCTTCTTGTCTAACTCCAGGGTTCCCAAAATGTTGGAGTGTTAAGATACATACCTTTTTCTTCTCTGTGCATGCAGTAGGAGTAGGAAGACGCGCACCGTTAGCCTAGCTTAGCGTCAGTCACTGGAAGTAGGTTCCTCCATTAGCCTAGTTCCCAACGTCTTCCTACTCCTACTGCATGCACAGAGAAGAAAAATGTACCTATGTATCTTCTTGTCTAACTCCAGGGTAGATGGCAAATAAGCAAATTTCCCAAAATGTTGGAGTTTTCCTTTAACATCAGTGGTAGTGGTGCACGATATATCGGCCACCGATATAATATCGGCCGATATGGTAATTCTTTTACACATCGGTATCGTTACGATGTCAAAATAGGGCAGATATTAAAGGGGAACTATTTTACAATTTCTTTCACTATTTGGGCACTTTTACACAATTCCTGTGAGTCTATGGAACACCTCTGTAATATATATATATTTTTTTATTCATTGTTTTGTATTTCTAATCAAGTCCTCAAAAACAGCATTTTTCTACCTCAAGATCTTAAGCCGTTTTGAGCCTGGGCTCCAACCACAATGGTAATGGTTCTGGTTCGCCTGAACATTATCATGCAGCGGTGTCTCTCTGACATCACAAATCGCGCACATTTTCAAATGACTCAGTTCAGTGAGGGTGAATATTGTGAGAGGAGAATTGGAAGAATGCGCCAATATGAGAATTTTGAGACATAGATCATATTAATATAAGTTCACATAGCTAGGAAACAATGCTAAACACTCAAAAAGGCCATTTATAAGATAGTTCCCCTTTAAAAAATTTAAATAAATTCTTTTTTAATTTTTTTTTTTAATTTAAAGAATTTTTTTTAACAAGGTTAGGTCTTAAATTGTTTAAAAATATCAGTCATTTCTGAAAATAAGTTACAAAAGTAAAAAGAAATGATTAGATTATCATAAAATAGTGTTTTCTATACAGAGATATCGACATCGGTAAATATCGGTATCGACCAGAACAGCAATATTAATATCGGTTATCGGTATCGGCCACAATTTTCACATCGGTGCATCACTAATCGGTGGTTCCAAAACTGTGGTGTGCGACCCCCTTGAGGGTCTTGGGCAAACTACCTGGGGGTAGGGGGGGTGGGGGGGGGGGGGGGGGGTGAGATGGAGCGAGGAAAAATACATTGTTCTCTCATATAGTTCTATGGTTGTTCCTACTAGTTAGTCCGGTGGCTTAGCGCCAGATTTGATAAGGATGTGGACGCGCCGGACAAAAGCACAACATTTTTCCCACGTGTTCCTCATCATCATAGCTTTCATTTTGGGGTAGGGGCCACATCATCATGATGGATTTTAAGATGGCCGCCATGTAAAATCAAGGTTCTGCCCATTAATAAATATCTTGGTCCATAGCGTGCTCAATATTTGAGCGAACACAAAGGTGTTGGTATCCCTGTAAACTAGAGAAGCTAAGCTTTCCATTGGTATCATTTTCATTAAGCCCAACTGTTGGGAAGGGGGTTTTAATAGGCAATGATTCAAAATTATGTTAAATTTTCCATGCTCATCTTTCAAAAGGTCCCTTGGCTGTTCACATGAATATATCAGAGTGCACATTGGTTTTATAGGTACCCACAAGCCTCTTCTTTCCAGACATACCCACTTTGTCCAACTTGCATGCTATTTGGGGCAATAATCAAGCAGGTTTGTGCATGTGGTACAAATGTGTCGAACATTCTAACTGCCAAAAATGTGAATGTTGGGTTAGGGTTTGTTGTTAGAATGTTGAACATAGAAGATACATTTTGGTGTCAAACTATACATTTTCTGGGTCAATAAATGTGTTAATGCTATGAAGAATGTCACCAGATGAATATTTGTACCATTCTAACAACATATTTACATAATTTTTTACTTGTTTAACAGTCGGTGCATGAATCTAATAGACATTTTATTAGGATCACTCGTTACATTTATTATTATCATAATAACTCTTTAGCCCGTATAGGCGTATTTAACTGTTATGGAGATATTTTCGCGGGTCTTGTGCAGTAGTCTCGTGCCCGCGAAAATATCAGAATGTATCATAAAAATTCCCGCGGTATACTGGCCAGCTGTGCGCATCTCGTGACAGCTGTCGTGGCTTAGCGCAGCCAGAGGACAGCGCGATAAGGGACATGTTTAAAAAGGCAAAACATAATATAACGGGTAAGTCAAGTGGCATTACTTTAGTTATCAAAGGAATCTCTGGACATAAGCAATAGGGATGGGTACCGTTCACATTTGAACCGATACGGTACCGGTACCTGTGAATCGATACCGGTACCCAACGGTACCCTTTTTCGGTACTTTAGTCCTTTAGTTTTTCAGTCATAAAATAAAAAAAAAAACGTTCAAAACGTTTTCGGCTTGCCATTGCCCCGACTGCTTTGTTGTTGAATCAAGTCAAATCCTAGGTAAGCGTATTGTAGAGGAGCCAAAGCTATATATTTAGGTTATTGTATTATATGAATGTTTATATGTTTATTTTTATAACCTTACATTGAAACGGCATTAGGAATATTGATAGGATTTAGATAAAGTCATTGAACCGTATTATTTAATAGAACCTTCTAGAACATTCCTGATGTCACAGTATGATGTCATAGTCAAACATTGTAGAACATTTGTGATGTCACAGTATGATGTCATAATCAAACATTCTAGAACATTTGTGTATCTATATATATTCAAAAAGAAAGAAAAAAAGAAGAGCTCATTGTGCACCTTTAAACAGTGCTGAGCAGTACTGAACAGATAGACTAAACAACATAGATTGAAGCCTGTATTTCTAGACCAGGGTGCCTTGCCTACCGTTTTGCTGTTTATTTACGGCTTTCAGGTGAGGAGGAATTTTCATGTGTCGAGTCTGCTGTGATTTTGGAGACTGGGAAAATAGTTTTCTTACCTTGTAGTAGTGACGTGAATATTTAGGAAAATAGCTTTAGGATCACTTCTGTAAAGAAAGACTTTGCTGTGGAAGAGAAATAAACCATTTGGATATCTTTGTTTTACACCGGAGCGGCTGTGGACCTTATTTGTCTTTATCAACGAACGTACTACTCATGAGTAAGCAACTTTAACCAGTAGAGTGGAACGTCGGCCCTGATACATATATTGTGCGCGTGAACGTTGACGTGAAAAGAAAAAAGGTTAAAAAAATATATATATATTTTTTACGGTATCTCACGTCGAATCGATACTCGGTAGTACCGACGTGTTTCGGTAAGTACCTTTTAAAAGTACCGAATTCGGTACCCATCCCTAAACTATACGTTTTTCTCTCTTGTTAGAAGAGGGATAACTTATTCAGTTAGATTTGATTTTATCTTTATTTATCTCGAACATTTTCAACCATAAACACACATTTGTAATAACAAAAAAAAGAAAAAAATACAAATACATTTACATATATCTTCCTATGGAGGGAATAATCAACATAGCTCAAGACAAATGGTTTTGTTCGAGAAGGGACAGAAAGAAGCAAAGCTTATCTGGTCCTGCCCCTTACAATATCATATTAATATGTAATAAGTTATCTATCAATACATAGTTAACTAACGGAATAGATAGGTAACTAATCAAAGTATCAGAATGTTTATAGAAGTTCCTGTGGGCCATCTCCTCAGTCACGACTCACGAGAGCACTCGCAAATTATGCTGCATGCAATCGCATGCATATCATTGTCAAACGGTGCACGTCTTGAGTCGTGCCACTGTCGGTCGCTTGGTTGACAGTGCACGAGACCACTGCACAAGACCTGCGAAAATATCAGAATGTTTCATAAAAATTCCCGCGGTGGCCATACTATCAGTACACGTCTCATGACAGCTGTCGGTGGCTATACCGGTCATCAACACCGTAATGACCAAACGACCAGGATAGCATTAACACATTTATTGACCCAGAAAATGTGTAGTTTGAAACCAAAATTGATCTTCTATGTTCAACATTCTAACAACAAACCCTAACCCAATGTTCGACACATTTGTACCACATGCACAGACCTGCTTGATTATTGCCCCAAATAGCATGCAAGTTGGACAAAGTGGGTATGTCTGGAAAGAAGAGGTGTGTGGGTACCTATAAAACCAATGTGCACTCTGATATATTCATGTGAACAGCCAAGGGACCTTTTGGAAGATGAGCATGGCAGTTTTCTCTAGGTCGAAAATTTAACATAATTTTGAATCATTGCCTATTAAAACCCCCTTCCCAACAGTTGGGCTTAATGAAAATGGTACCAATGGAAAGCTTAGCTTCTCTAGTTTACAGGGATACCAATACCTTTGTGTTCGCTCAAATATTGAGCGCGCTATGGACCAAGATATTTATTAATGGGCAGAACCTTGATTTTACATGGCGGCCATCTTGAAATCCATCATGATGACGTGGCCCCTACCCCAAAATGAAAGCTATGGTGATGGGGAACACATGGACAAAATTTGGTGCTTTTGTCCGGCGCGTCCAATTTTTTTTGCTAAGCCACCGTACTAAGTATAGTGGACTGCTTGCTAACATAGTGTGGAGAGAGGTCTGGCTATGAGAGACTGGCACAGCGCTAACATAGGGCTGGGAGATATGGCCAAAATGTTTATCGCGATACAATTTTTCTAGGGCTGTCAGTTTATCGCGTTAATTAGATTAATTAATTACACAGCAAATAATCGCGTTATGAAAATTAACTCAAAATTAATTACAAAAAAAAGTTTTTTTTTTCTTTTTCTTTTTTTTATAATAATATTTTTTTTGTATCTCATTCATTCCATAAGCATGTAGAATACACATTTACAGATTTTTTTTTTAATACGGTCCATTTGCATGTTCTTGGTATCTGATTCTAGGGACATCTATGAATCTCAGGGAATGTATTCCCAGTGTCAGAAATACTGTGGGCTAGATCCACAAAGAATGGATTGCACAGTGCAAGTTGCACCCTTACTTACAATTCATTATGAATTGAAAATGGGGGACCCTGATGTAAACAAGACGAAAGTCTTTCTCTGGTCTGCATTCCCTTAACAATTGTGTGTATTGAGCCGTACTGTATTGTACCCATTCTGCAATCTGTTAATAACATTTTCATTCAATCAATCAATCTGCGCGGTGATTGATTGAATGAACATTTTATTTTGAGTAAATTGTAATGAACCAAATGAGAATATCAATACATTTTTTTTTATCTTTGACTGCGAATAACACCATGCTCAAATTGACCAGACCTGAAAAATCTAAGCAAATTAATAGATGGAAGATGATTAAACAGAAGGTTTTGTAGATACAGTACTGAATTCTGCCATCCGGACACATGCAATTTGAAATATGATTATAGAATATAGAATATGAGGCATAAAATGGTAATGCGATTAAAATGCGATTAATTAGATTAATTAATTACAAATACTGTAATTAATTAGATAAATTTTTTTAATCGCCTGACAGCACTAAATTTTTCATATCAATAATTATCTCGATATACATGAAATTATAATTTCTATCAAGTTTAAAGGCTATTTTTGCTGCTGAATGAAAGCTGAAGAAACCAGAAGGTTAATTGTGGTTCAGAATATTCTTTATTGTCAGAACATGACAAACTAGGCCTACTTGCCAAACCACAAATCTGAGGTAGAACACGAACTGTATAACAACTGGCATTAATAATAATAAAATAAAAAAAAAAATTAAAGATATTGACCACGTTTCATATTTATATCGAGGAAAAATATATCCCGATAATTATCGTTATCGTTTTAGCGCCCAGCCCTACGCTAACACAGTGTGGAGAGAGGTCTGGCTAGACTACCAGCGGAACAAAACAATCGGAGCGCAACAAAACGTATTCAGATTTAAATACAACATGTTACACATGAGAGCTGTAAACAAATACTGTTGCTTGGTTGCCGTCGCACAAAATCGGTTGTATCGCCTGTGGTAGCGAGCTAGCTAGCTGACGCTATGTTAGCTATATGCAACCAGGGAGAGGAAAACCACAGATGCTAAAAGAAAAGCTGACGGACACATGACTAAATGTTTCCAGCTATCCAAGCAGGGCCTGACTCAACAATGTTTGGGAACCACTGAGCTTGGAAGAGCAGTGTCCTTTTGGAGCCTTTATAAAAATCTTTATAAAATATGACTTACGTATTAGTTACGTATGACTTATCTTGAAAGAATGTGTGTTGGATAAAAATCTTACTTCCTCCTCCCCTGCTTCCCAAGACTTGGGAGAACACGTGTCTGGAGTCAAATAGCTTGTTCATTTGTCATATTGTTCTGTGTGTTTCTTTTTAACAAAATTCTGTGATATTCAATTTCCGTTTGTCTATTTAGTACATATAGTGATGCAACTCATTTATACATTAATGTTCTGTGTGTTTCTTTTTAACAAAGTTCTGTGATATTCAATTTACATTTGTCTATTTAGTACATATAGTGATGCAACTCATTTATACATTAATATGACATAACCGTAGCATAGCTATTCTTATAGGCCAGGTTGTCCTGGAAAATAAAAGATGTATATCACTTAATTGAGCAATACAGGGTTCAGGTTATACATGCATTATTACACAATTAAACCAGGGTTGAGGTTCTACACATTATTAAACCAGGAGATTGGCTTAGACTCCACTGAATGTCTATAATAAAAGGGTGATAGAGGTATTATAAACACACATAACTCAATAATGGGTTAACAGACATGTACAGAGCATTCTTTTGGTCGTTGTTTTTTATCATCGCTGTCTCATCGTATTGGTTAAGCACGTTGTTTTTATCATCGCTGTCTCATCGTATTGGTTAAGCACGTTGTTTTTATCATCGCTGTCTCATCGTATTGGTTAAGCACGGGAGACCAGAGGTTCAAGAATCCACGTTGCAGCAGTGGATCGGAGACAGCGCCACCATCCCCTGCACCCCGGACCCGCAGCAACCCAGAGCCAAGAAGAAGTCCCCGAGGTATAATTCTCTATGACCAGTAGGGGGCATTAGATTCATTCGATCTTTATTTCATCTCGAAAGATCATCGAGAGCCAGATCTCATTTTCAATGACGCTGAGAGGTACACAATACAAAAACAATATAGAAACAGAAAAGTCAAGCAGTTAAAACAATTTAAATTAATTACAACAACTACAGACCGAGGTGAAATGGTCAGCTATTATAGCTTTAAACTGACCAATGGATACTAAAGTATTGAGTTTTAAGGTGCTTTTTTGGGGACACAGAAGCTAAAAGCAGATTTTCCTAATTAATTGCAAACCCTGGGGACCTTAAGCATAAGCCAATCACCAGAGTATGTTGATGAGCCTAGTTTAAATCTAGTTACGCTAGCAAAGACCGAGATCAAGGTCACGAAATGGTGTTACGCACACGTTTTTCTTACACACTACAGGAGTTCTATAGCCCTCAGTTTAGTCCTCCAGACAGGAAGCAAAGCCTGGTGGCTCTTTATAACACTTGCCCCTGACGTCAAAACTCACAAAATTGCTATTCGATAGTCACCCCGTGTTAACACGATATTGTTTTTACTTAATAGCGAACATGATATAATATTATATATTATTATTATGTAATATAATATATAGTATTTAAAATCTAAAGAAGTAAGCTGTAACTTGGAACATGGTTGGGGGTAATGTGATACAGTCAGGTCCAATTGACACAATTTTGTCTCTGTACCACAATGGACTTGACATGAAACAATCAAGATGTGCTTTAAGTGCGGGCTTTCATTTGAGGGTATTTACATCCAAATCAGGTGAACAGTGTAGGAATTACAAATGTGCCCCCACCTCCCCCCCCCCCCAAAAGTAATTGGACAATGTGCTGCTCAGCTGTTCCACGGCCAGGTGTGTTATTCCCTCACTATTTATTTTGCAAGGGGCAGATAAAAGGTCTTGGAGTTCATTTCAAGCAGCTCCGGGTATAGTAGGTAGCAACGTTAGCTCTCATAACGTTAGCCAGTTAGCAGCTCCGGGTATAGTAGGTAGCAACGTTAGCTCTCATAACGTTAGCCAGTTAGCAGCTCCGGGTATAGTAGGTAGCAACGTTAGCTCTCATAACGTTAGCCAGTTAGCAGTTCCGGGTATAGTAGGTAGCAACGTTAGCTCTCATAACGTTAGCCAGTTAGCAGCTCCGGGTATAGTAGGTAGCAACGTTAGCTCTCATAACGTTAGCCAGTTAGCAGCTCCGGGTATAGTAGGTAGCAACGTTAGCTCTCATAACGTTAGCCAGTTAGCAGCTCCGGGTATAGTAGGTAGCAACGTTGGCTCTCATAACGTTAGCCAGTTAGCAGCTCCAGGGAAATAGTAGGTAGCAACGTTAGCTCTCATAACGTTAGCCAGTTAGCAGCTCCGGGTATAGTAGGTAGCAACGTTAGCTCTCATAACGTTAGCCAGTTAGCAGCTCCGGGTATAGTAGGTAGCAACGTTGGCTCTCATAACGTTAGCCAGTTAGCAGCTCCGGGTATAGTAGGTAGCAACGTTAGCTCTCATAACGTTAGCCAGTTAGCAGCTCCGGGTATAGTAGGTAGCAACGTTAGCTCTCATAACGTTAGCCAGTTAGCAGCTCCGGGTATAGTAGGTAGCAACGTTAGCTCTCATAACGTTAGCCAGTTAGCAGCTCCGGGTATAGTAGGTAGCAACGTTAGCTCTCATAACGTTAGCCAGTTAGCAGCTCCGGGTATAGTAGGTAGCAACGTTAGCTCTCATAACGTTAGCCAGTTAGCCGCTCCGGGTATAGTAGGTAGCAACGTTAGCTCTCATAACGTTAGCCAGTTAGCAGCTCCGGGTATAGTAGGTAGCAACGTTGGCTCTCATAACGTTAGCCAGTTAGCAGCTCCGGGTATAGTAGGTAGCAACGTTAGCTCTCATAACATTAGCCAGTTAGCAGCTCCGGGTATAGTAGGTAGCAAATTTAGCTCTCATAACGTTAGCCAGTTAGCAGCGCTGGGTACAGTAGGTAGTCAGCATGTTGAAAGAGGAGCCCTGAGCTGCTCATACACTAGACTCTTGCTGTAATGGTTTGTTGACGTGAGGGGGAGGAGGAGGGGCAAGGCGTGCACTGCTGCAGCAGATTTAGGAGTCTGATCTGACGGTCACAGAGCTGAGGGAGCGCGCCCAGTTAGCTGTAAAAATCCATAGATTAGCCGCACCGTTATATAAGCCGCAGGGTCGAAAAATGGGGGGGAAAGCTGCGGCTTATAGTCAGAAAAGTACGGTACTAATAGTTTAAACAAACCACGTGTGATAGTAGTTACTAATGGTTTCAAATGCCGTGTTCATTTGGTTTCCCGACAGACTGAATGGAGTCGACGACCTCATGAAGTTGGCCCAACAGTTCGACTTCAACATGTTTCGACGCGGCGAGGACGTCGTGAAGGACGTCGTGGAGGACGTCGTGAAGGAAGTCGTGGAGGACGTCGTGGAGGATGTCGTGGAGGACGTGCACCAGAGCGGTCTGGAGCTGCTTTGGGACGACATCTTGGATTTCGAGAGCGTCGATCAGAACGAGATCCCGCCTCCGCTTTCTGAAAAAACTCACTTAGCGCTCGTGAACACCGCCGGCGAGAGAGGGTCCCAGCCGATCAGAGCCCCGCCGCACCAAGCCGCGCCGCGCCATGCCCCACCGCACCAAGCCCTGCCATGCCAAGCCCTGCCGCGCCAAGCCCCGCCGCAACAGCCCCCCCTGCCCCAGGATCACCACATGGACGACGATTTGGATCTTCTTTTCGACGGACCGACTCAGGCTATAAGTGGAAATTTAAGTCAGATGTCTTTGGTACCTTCCTTGGAAGCAAAACCCGCTCCGGCTGTGTCCTCTAACCAGGTTTCCGGTCCCCTGTACGGTCCCACTTCAACTGTTTCCTCGACACCTCCGGCAAACGATGACTTCAAGGACGATTGGGAAAACGACGATTTAATGGATGGATCTTTGGTCTTTGCGACGCCGCAAAGCGCACCGCTCCTCGGTCCTCCAAAGAGCTGTTCCACACAGAGAGGATCCGGCGAACCGCCCTCTCAGAAGATGAACTTGTCCGGTATTTCTATCAGACATCAACTAGGAGATGAAGAATGCCAGTCAGGGGCGATGGAGAATGGGAAGCGCAGGCAAACATTCAAGCTGGAAGCAAATCCTAACGTCCCGGTCAACAGACTAGTATCGAGAAACCAAAAGTCAGTCGTGGAAGGCGTTAAGCGTGCACCAGATAAAGATGTATGGCAAAGATGTTCTCCGTCCAGCGAAGCGCCCTCCCTCGGGACAGGCTCTCGGCGTACCCGGCAAGCGCCTCAAATGTATCCATCTAAACCCCTAAATCGCTCTGAGACGACTGCTAACCTTAAACCCACTGTGCACCAAGAGACGCACGTCAAAGCAACTCCAGTGAACATTCAGGACTTTGAGGACGATTGGGAAAACGACGATTTACTGAATGAATCTTTAGTCTTCGCGACGACAGAAAGTGCGCCACACTTCGCAGCTCCGAAGAACTGTTCCACCCAGAGTGGATCCGGCGAACAGCCTTCTCAGAAGGTCTCTATCGATGGAGCCGTCGGACATCAACTAGGAAACGGAGACGGACGGTCGGCTGTTTCTAAAGGGGCGATGGAGAATGGGAAACGCAGACAAACATTCAAGCTGGAAGCAAATCCCAACGTCCGGGTGAACAGAATCCTGACGGAAGTATCGAGAAACCAAAAGTCAGTCGTGGACGGTGTTGCACGTGCACCGGATAAAGATGTCGGGACGGGCTCTCAGCGTACCCGGCAGGCGCCCCCCCATTCAAAAGGAGCGGAGATTAAACCACAGTTGCCTCCGTTCCATCAAAATAATTGTCCCGTCGACTCCGGAACAAAATACAACAAATCTAGCCCTACTACCAGCTCAAGCACATCGGCTAATAATAACAACAACACAAGTTGTCCACCTAAACCCCATCACTCGGAGACGACCGCTAACCTTAAACCCACTGGGCACCAAGAAGCACCGGGCAGGCCGGCCGCGCTCGGCAACGATGACTTCCCGGAGGACGACCTGGACTCGTTCTTCTCTTCGGACTCCATTTGGGACGACCAGGACGACGACGACGACATGTTGTGCGAGATGTCTGAAGACTTGGAGAACAAAGTCCAGGCGGCGGCAGAGCCGTCCGGCGGTAAACGGGCCCCGGCGGGCGGTCACACGCAAAGCCAGAAACCGGCGCCGGCTGCTTCCAGTACAGCCTGGAACACCGCCGGGAACAGACAGACGGAAACCGGCAAACCGTTCAAACAACCGAGTGCTCCGGCGTATCCGCAGTCTGTTGCCGCGAGAGGTGGCGCTTCTATTCGGTCTCTGAGCGCAGTAGCGCCTACTACTACCGCTGTGGCCGGTGGTTCGAGCGGACATGGCGACAAGGGCGGCTCGCGGAGCGGCGCGGGGAAAGAGCCGTACAGGTACACGACGCACGTCGGAAGCACTTCCAGACCCGGGGGCTCGGCCAGTCCGCCGGGCGCTGGAGTGCACTCAGCGGCCGCAGCAGGACCGGTAAACCCTGCCGGAGGTCGGACTCAGTTCACCTTCAAGATACCATCCAGCCTGGTCACTGCGGTCACCATCAGGGGTAAGGATGAGTCCTTTCCTCTGTTGACTCTTTGTGTCATTAGATTCATTTAGATTTAGTTTAGATTAGGTTAGATTCAAATTTATTGTCATCAAGACGTACAGTACAACAAAAAGAGGTTTGCCATCCAACCAGAGTGCAAATGTAACCGTAAAGTGCAGTAGTAATATACAATGTACAAGTGATTAAATGTGATATATAACACACTACTGAGTAATATATGCTAAACTGATGTATGTACAGTATAATTATGTACAGTGACACAGGTATAAATATACTATGGTAGTAAGCCATACTAGCCAGTGGTATAACTAGTAAGAGTAGGTACGGGGAAAATACAGATATAGATGTAATATGTACAGGTAAGTGAACAAGAATATATGCAGATATATCCGAGCGGTTGTCCTGCTATCTTAATCACTGCAGAATTTAACAGTCAAATTTGTATAAGCTGAGTGAAACCACCACAGTCAGGACAGCTGAAACCATCACAGTCAGGACAGCTGAAACCATCACAGTCAGGACAGACAGCTGAAACCATCACAGTCAGGACAGCTGAAACCATCACAGTCGGGACAGCTGAAACCATCACAGTCAGGACAGCTGAAACCACCACAGTCAGGACAGCTGAAACCATCACAGTCAGGACAGACAGCTGAAACCACCACAGTCAGGACAGCTGAAACCATCACAGTCAGGACAGCTGAAACCATCACAGTCAGGACAGACAGCTGAAACCACCACAGTCAGGACAGCTGAAACCATCACAGTCAGGACAGCTGAAACCATCACAGTCAGGACAGCTGAAACCATCACAGTCAGGACAGCTGAAACCACCAGTCAGGACAGCTGAAACCATCACAGTCAGGACAGCTGAAACCATCACAGTCAGGACAGCTGAAACCATCACAGTCAGGACAGCTGAAACCACCAGTCAGGACAGTTGAAACCACCACAGTCAGGACAGCTGAAACCACCAGTCAGGACAGCTGAAACCCACCCAATTTTCCACCCTTGACTAAAACGCACCTTAACAATATATATATATATATATAAAAAGTACTTTACCGCTATTTACTATGTTACTATCCCTATACTACTACCTACTATGCTACTAGGTCTATACTACAAAATACAAGATACTTTTAATTAGGGATGCTCGATATTGGCTTTTTTACCTATACCGATATTGTCCAACTCTTAATTTCCGATACCGATATCAACCGATACCGATATATGCAGGGTCCCCCCCCCCCCCCCCCCCCAAAAACTGAATAATTTCAGGTAATTAACATTACATATCTCGTTGTGTAATTAACACAACATTATGCATACTTTTACAATAAATAAAATAATAATTTGTTCTTACTTGCTTGCCTGGGTAAATAAAGGTTAAATAAATGTAAAAAAAGAAAAAAATAATTCTCTCGATACCGATATTTTCCGATATCAATTTTTTATGCCAATATCGGCCGATAATATCGGACATCCCTACTTTTAATGCCACACAAGGGTTAACCTTCTGTCGTGTGGCAGTGAAAGGGTTAAGCACTGGGAGTTCCATTGGTGGGATGCTCTATATGAAAAGACGGCCTGGCCAAATACATTTTTATTTTTTTTAAAGGGATTTCATTGTACAGTCCCCCCTTGCCGCACCTCTAGTGTTCCTGGTTGAGGCAGACTTGAGGTTGATGAAACCGGACAAAGGAGGAGGAGCCAATCCACACGTTATTTTAAAAACTAGACAGACGTTTTGATAAAGAGTCAGGTTTTCCCAACTGAGTAGATTATATTTTTTTAGAATGTGACAGTGATGAATGGTTTCTTGTCTAGAATTTTTATTGCTTGTTTTGTATAGTGATTGAAGTGGTTTCAGAATGGTGGAATGTGAATTGGACCAGGTTATCAAACAGTATGTGATGTGGGAAAGAACCATTGAATGAAAATATAGCTTTGCTGCCTGTATAGAAATACAGCGATGGTCTCACGCCGTCTTGTTCTTCTGCTCTGTGCTTCTGGCCTCGTGGCAGCAGATGGACGATGCTCAGCGGCGGAGATCGAGTTGAAGAAACAGCAGGCGATGGAGAAGCGGCGCCAGCGGAGGCAAGCGGCTCAGAACCCGAGGGCTCTTTCCTGAGGTAGACGTGGCCGTGTGTCTGACCCTGGATCAGAACCCGCGGGCGCTCTTTCCTGAGGTAGACGTGGCCGCGTATCTGACCCTGGATCTGCTGAGTCATCACTCATGTCCCGTCACACCAGGCTCCACGTGGTCCACCGACAGACGCTGGAAAGTTGGGACAACGTTTTTTTGTGGTTAATTAACACTCGTCTTTAAGCCGCGCCGGGGTGTTTTTGAGAGAGAAGAGTCGCCTCTACGATAACTCGTTACAAATGCTTGAATGTTGTATTATGATTTCACCCCAAACCCTTTGAAACAAAGTGAACGAACATTGCGCTGCTTAGAGGCTGTTTAAAGTGTTGGTCGATATACAGAATACTAATCCAATCCATAACCTCTGTTGAACAGAGTGCTGATACGATCCAAAGCTCGCGCTGAACAGTCGATACAGATTACTGATCCAATACAGAACTTCTGCCGAAAGGTATATAGACTTAAGACGTTTGAGCGACATAGGGATTCTTCGAGACATTTGACTTGCTTCATGCTTCTTTGTGTTAAAATTGCAGAAGGTAATTTCTCTCCCTTGTAATATCTGAAATGGATCTTGGAATAGGATTTTTGTACCCGGATTGTATCTCGGATACCCCATTTTTAGCGTGGTATTATCGACCCCGTATCAGATATCTGTATAATTATTGGTGCAATTCCTTGTTTGAATTTTGTTTATTTTAATGTTATTTTAATGTTTGTTATTTTTATGTAAGCAAATGTTTGCAATGTCATAAGACCACTTCCAGGTCAACGGGATAGTTTGGATTCATGGACATGACGTCGTATGGAATACTTGCCAGTAGTGTGGTGGACGCAAGTCACATGGTCGTAGTTCTGGCCGTTTCTGAGCGAACGGAGTCACGAAACCAAGACGTCTTAACTCATTCATTCGTCTTAACCCATCCCTGCTGTCTCTGGGCCAGCTTTTCGTGACAGTTTTCGAGATATTTCATGATCTTTGCGGATTCATTGTATATTCTATATTATGCTATGGAGACAATAGTATGGCTCAATTTACAGACACTATTTGTAGTACAACATGTACAAAAAATGGTTTGTTTTTACATACCTTCGTTCATTCACAATTCCAATATAAACATTGCCTCGTTTCACTAACATCCAAGCTGATTTCCTGGAACGCGAGTTACAGAACGTTTTCTGCGGGTATGCGTAAATCATGTTTTTTGGTCGCTTGAGACACATTATTTCCAGGTCAAAGGTAAACACATGGCCTTGTTTCTTCACAAAGCCGGGAGGGGGGGGTCGTTTATCCGAAGCAGCGATCATATAAGCGCATGTTTTATGATGGAGTTTCGGTAAAGTACACGTAAAAAAAGATCTTACCTTTGTTTTAGATGTACTCCATTTTCACGTCGAGTCCAAACGTGTCTTGAATCAGGACAGGATCAATACATATGCCTTCATCCGTCTACTTCATCTGCTCGGGCCAGACTATACCACAGAGCCGAATATGTTTCTTCATCGGTCGATTTGGTTATAGTTGTTTTACGTTTTACCAGTAGTGCATGGTCCAACATAGTCCAACATCATAGTATGGTGGAAACGCACCTTATCATCCATAATCCGTTTTGTCTTCTTCATATATCCAATAGTTCGCTCGCCATTGCATTGCAGCCAGGTTACTATTGTGTATACCATGGAGCCGAATAGGTTTCCTCATCGGTCGATTTGAAATAGTTGTTTTACGTTTTACCAGTAGTGCTTAGTCCAACAAACGCACCTTATCGTCCATAATCATCATCCAACTATTCTTGGGTTTGGCGCTCAACCGCTGGCGAGATAACCCGACTATAGTCGTGATTGGCGCTGAACGAGTTAATGCACCACGACAACAGGCAGAAGGGTTCCCCGTTTCCACGACAGCAGGCAGCAGGGTTCCCCGTTTCCACGACAACAGGCAGAAGGGTTCCCCGTTTCCACGACAACAGGCAGAAGAAGGGTTCCCCTGTTTCCACGACAACAGGCAGCAGGGTTCCCCGTTTCCACGACAACGGTCCAGAAACCACGGTCCTCCAGCATTCCCCATGCTGCTATCACTTCACACTGTCACCATGGCAACGGCAGTGTGTTGCTACGCGCTGGAGCCAGTTCACAGGAAACGTGGCTGTTTCTAAATGCTGGAGGAGCGTTGTTTCGTGTCGCAGGTGGTTAACCCTTTGCCTGCATGTTCTGAAGCTCGGTCTGAAGCTTCCCGGTTCCCTCAGAACCCGACCAGAACTCTGTAAGTAAGCCAATAGTTTTGCATCGACTAAAGTATTTCATACAACTTAACACATTGGTTGCCAGCCGGATATGGCGATTTTTTTCCGCTTGGATGCCAGCACGTTAATCAATGGGAGGACGAGCACATTTGCGAGCGATTAAACTATATCTTAAAATTATGGCTATGTGTCTAATACACCCGTCGCTTATCAATGACTTGCTTGCAGTCAACATGTACGAAATGGATTGTTTTTTCATCAGTACATTTCCGTTTTATACCGTTTTGAATACGAGTATAGTTTTAGAGATTTCTAGTAATTCCAGAGAAATCCGTGAAAATAGCCATTTACTGGAATACACAAAACACGTTGTCATTTTCCGGCTGATTTATGAATCGTTTTCAAATAAACGCTAGATTATCGAGAGTATTTGTGTTCTTATGCACGATGCAAAAGCGGGCTGAAAAATTATTTATTCGTGCCGCGCCTAACGCCACACACAAGTTGTGAATCCTGTGAAAAACAACTGATTAACCCAAAACTGGTATCATAGATTCCTTACCTCAGATCAGATGTTCTGCAAAAAGATGAATCCAATTCCTGATCGCCATTCCAAATATTGATCGCGTTTATTGATCCAACGTTATAGTCCGAAACGCATAATCGACGCTGCTCTGAGGGTCCTCAGTCAATCTGGTAACACGACACTGCTTGCCAGAGATGGGAAAACCCTGGACCGGAGTTATTCTCTGATGCACTTTTTCACTCAATCCAATCCAATGATGTGCATTACCATCCGGGAGACGATAGGGGGCGGTATTTGCCCTTTTCGAGCTCAGAGCCATTCCCAATGATAATGTCAGGCTGGACGGATGAAAAATGAATGGATATCGCTAATAAAAGATAACGATTAAATAACGAGAAATCTTGTTATTGGCAACCAACGCATGACGGCCAATAACGAGAAATGTCGTTGTTGGCAACCGATGTGTTAATGTCCATGAATCCAAACTTTCCCTTTAATGAGTAGGCATTTTTTTTGTTGTTGTCATGAATGTTAATTCCTACATCTTTATTAAATGATTCTTATAGAACCCAACATCTTGTGTCGGTATGGGTTTGTCTTCATGTAGAGTGGTGACGTCTCTAGTGTGTATCCCAGAGTCTGAGCCATATTTGGCTTATTCGCTTCTGTATTATGTAATACAGAAATACACTAAAGAAGGTAGTACTACTAGCCAGGAAACGCCCCCGGTGGTCAAGTTCTGCCAAGTACAGGCAGGTTGAACTCCTGTTCTTCCCCCTTGAGTACATTAGTATTCACTGCTACTTTTACTGCTTGGAATTATAAGGGTCTCTACAAACAGGTCTTTATTCATATAATGTAGCTACAAACATGTCTTTATTCATATAATGTAGCTACAAACATGTCTTTATTCATATAATGTAGCTACAAACAGGTCTGTATTCATATAATGTAGCTACAAACAGGTCTTTATTCATATAATGTAGCTACAAACAGGTCTTTATTAATATAATGTAGCTACAAACAGGTCTTTATTAATATAATGTAGCTACAAACAGGTCTATATTCATATAATGTAGCTACAAACAGGTCTATATTCATATAATGTAGCTACAAACAGGTCTTTATTAATATAATGTAGCTACAAACAGGTCTTTATTCATATAATGTAGCTACAAACAGGTATTTATTAATATAATGTAGCTACAAACAGGTCTTTATTCATATAATGTAGCTACAAACAGGTCTTTATTCATATAATGTGGCTACAAACATGTCTTTATTCATATAATGTAGCTACAAACAGGTCTTTATTCATATAATGTAGCTACAAACAGGTCTTTATTCATATAATGTGGCTACAAACAGGTCTTTATTCATATAATGTGGCTACAAACAGGTCTTTATTCATATAATGTAGCTACAAACAGGTCTTTATTCATATAATGTGGCTACAAACAGGTCTTTATTCATATAATGTAGCTACAAACAGGTCTTTATTCATATAATGTAGCTACAAACAGGTCTTTATTCATATAATGTAGCTACAAACATGTCTTTATTCATATAATGTAGCTACAAACAGGTCTTTATTCATATAATGTAGCTACAAACGGGTCTATATTCATATAATGTAGCTACAAACAGGTCTTTATTCATATAATGTAGCTACAAACAGGTCTTTATTCATATAATGTAGCTACAAACAGGTCTATATTCATATAATGTAGCTACAAACAGGTCTTTATTCATATAATGTAGCTACAAACAGGTCTTTATTCATATAATGTAGCTACAAACAGGTATTTATTCATATAATGTGGCTACAAACATGTCTTTATTCATATAATGTAGCTACAAACAGGTCTATATTCATATAATGTAGCTACAAACAGGTCTGTATTCATATAATGTAGCTACAAACAGCTCTTTATTCATATAATGTAGCTACAAACAGGTCTTTATTCATATAATGTAGCTACAAACAGGTCTATATTCATATAATGTAGCTACAAACAGGTCTATATTCATATAATGTAGCTACAAACAGGTCTTTATTCATATAATGTAGCTCTACAAACAGATCTTTATTCATATAATGTAGCTACAAACAGGTCTTTATTCATATAATGTAGCTACAAACAGGTCTTTATTCATATAATGTAGCTACAAACAGGTCTTTATTCATATAATGTGGCTACAAACAGGTCTTTATTCATATAATGTAGCTACAAACAGGTCTTTATTCATATAATGTAGCTACAAACAGGTCTTTATTCATATAATGTAGCTACAAACAGGGTCTTTATTCATATAATGTAGTTACAAACAGGTCTTTATTCATATAATGTAGCTACAAACAGGTCTTTATTCATATAATGTAGCTACAAACAGGTCTGTATTCATATAATGTAGCTACAAACAGGTCTTTATTCATATAATGTAGCTACAAACAGGTCTTTATTCATATAATGTAGCTACAACAGGTCTTTATTCATATAATGTAGCTACAAACCGGTCTTTATTCATATAATGTAGCTACAAACATGTCTTTATTCATATAATGTAGCTACAAACAGGTCTTTATTCATATAATGTGGCTACAAACAGGTCTTTATTCATATAATGTAGCTACAAACAGGTCTTTATTCATATAATGTGGCTACAAACAGGTCTGTATTCATATAATGTAGCTACAAACAGGTCTTTATTCATATAATGTAGCTACAAACAGGTCTTTATTCATATAATGTGGCTACAAACGGGTCTTTATTCATATAATGTAGCTACAAACAGGTCTTTATTCATAATGTAGCTCTACAAACAGGTCTTTATTCATATAATGTAGCTACAAACAGGTCTTTATTCATATAATGTAGCTACAAACAGGTCTTTATTCATATAATGTAGCTACAAACAGGTCTTTATTCATATAATGTAGCTACAAACAGGTCTTTATTCATATAATGTAGCTACAAACAGGTCTTTATTCATATAATGTGGCTACAAACAGGTCTATATTCATATAATGTGGCTACAAACAGGTCTATATTCATATAATGTAGCTACAAACAGGTCTTTATTCATATAATGTGGCTACAAACGGGTCTTTATTCATATAATGTAGCTACAAACAGGTCTTTATTCATATAATGTGGCTACAAACAGGTCTTTATTAATATAATGTAGCTACAAACAGGTCTTTATTCATATAATGTAGCTACAAACAGGTCTTTATTCATATAATGTGGCTACAAACAGGTATTTATTCATATAATGTAGCTACAAACAGGTATTTATTCATATAATGTAGCTACAAACAGGTATTTATTCATATAATGTGACTACAAACATGTCTTTATTCATATAATGTAGCTACAAACAGGTCTATATTCATATAATGTAGCTACAAACAGGTCTGTATTCATATAATGTAGCTACAAACAGGTCTGTATTCATATAATGTAGCTCTACAAACATGTCTTTATTCATATAATGTAGCTACAAACAGGTCTGTATTCATATAATGTAGCTACAAACAGGTCTTTATTCATATAATGTAGCTACAAACAGGTCTTTATTCATATAATGTAGCTACAAACAGGTCTGTATTCATATAATGTAGCTCTACAAACATGTCTTTATTCATATAATGTAGCTACAAACAGGTCTGTATTCATATAATGTAGCTACAAACAGGTCTTTATTCATATAATGTAGCTACAAACAGGTCTTTATTCATATAATGTAGCTACAAACAGGTCTTTATTCATATAATGTAGCTACAAACAGGTCTTTATTCATATAATGTAGCTACAAACAGGTCTTTATTCATATAATGTGGCTACAAACAGGTCTTTATTCATATAATGTGGCTACAAACAGGTCTTTATTCATATAATGTAGCTACAAACATGTCTTTATTCATATAATGTAGCTACAAACAGGTCTTTATTCATATAATGTAGCTACAAACATGTCTTTATTCATATAATGTAGCTACAAACAGGTCTTTATTCATATAATGTAGCTACAAACGGCTCTTTATTCATATAATGTAGCTACAAACAGGTCTTTATTAATATAATGTAGCTACAAACAGGTCTTTATTCATATAATGTAGCTACAAACAGGTCTTTATTCATATAATGTAGCTACAAACATGTCTTTATTCATATAATGTGGCTACAAACATGTCTTTATTCATATAATGTGGCTACAAACAGGTCTATATTCATATAATGTAGCTACAAACAGGTCTATATTCATATAATGTAGCTACAAACAGGTCTATATTCATATAATGTGGCTACAAACAGGTCTATATTCATATAATGTGGCTACAAACAGGTCTTTATTCATATAATGTGGCTACAAACAGGTCTTTATTCATATAATGTGGCTACAAACAGGTCTTTATTCATATAATGTGGCTACAAACAGGTCTATATTCATATAATGTGGCTACAAACAGGTCTATATTCATATAATGTAGCTACAAACAGGTCTATATTCATATAATGTAGCTACAAACAGGTCTTTATTCATATAATGTAGCTACAAACAGGTCTATATTCATATAATGTAGCTACAAACGGGTCTTTATTCATATAATGTAGCTACAAACAGGTCTTTATTCATATAATGTGGCTACAAACAGGTCTATATTCATATAATGTAGCTACAAACATGTCTTTATTCATATAATGTAGCTACAAACATGTCTTTATTCATATAATGTAGCTACAAACATGTCTTTATTCATATAATGTGGCTACAAACAGGTCTTTATTCATATAATGTAGCTACAAACATGTCTTTATTCATATAATGTAGCTACAAACATGTCTTTATTCATATAATGTGGCTACAAACAGGTCTTTATTCATATAATGTAGCTACAAACATGTCTTTATTCATATAATGTAGCTACAAACAGATCTTTATTCATATAATGTAGCTACAAACAGGTCTTTATTCATATAATGTAGCTACAAACAGGTCTGTATTCATATAATGTAGCTACAAACAGGTCTTTATTCATATAATGTAGCTACAAACCGGTCTTTATTCATATAATGTAGCTACAAACAGGTCTGTATTCATATAATGTAGCTACAAACAGGTCTTTATTCATATAATGTAGCTACAAACATGTCTTTATTCATATAATGTAGCTACAAACAGATCTTATGTAGCTCTACAGGTCTTTATAAACAGGTCTTTATTCATATGTAGCTACAAACAGGTCTTTATTCATATAATAATTATTATTATTATTATTATAATAATATAAGTTATGTGCATGTAGCCCCTCCCTACTTCCCATTTAAAGTGGCACGGTGGTGTAGTGGTTAACACTGTTGCCTCACAGCAAGAATGTCCAGGGTTCGTTTCCCGCTTGGGGACCAGGCTTCCACGTTGTCAGGTACCCAGGTGGGGTATCTCCCGGGCCTTTCTGTGTGGAGTTTGCATGTTCTCCCCCTCTGTGCTCGCAAGGGTCCCCCCCTTAGTTAAGAGTCCCTGTTCCTCTGCTCCCATTTTCCAAAATAAAATGACTCTTTTTCAACCTAATGTTTAACCTAAAATATGTTTCTGACAACTTTTTACTAGGGATGCTCGATATTGGCTTTTTTACCGATACTGATATACAGATATTGTCCAACTCTTAATTTCCGATACCGATATCAACCGATACCGATATATGAAGGGTTTCTCCCCCCAAAAAACGGAATAATTTCAGGTTATTAACATTACATATCTCTTGTTGTGTAATTAACACAACATTATGCATACTTTGACAATAAATAAAATAATAATTTGTTCTTACTTGCTTGCCTGGGTAAATAAAGGTTAAATAAATGTTTAAAAAAAAATATATATATATAAGATTTTTTTTTTTTTTTTTTTTTTAACCGATACCGATATTTTCCGATATCACATTTGTATGCCAATATCGGTAGGTCGATAATATCGAACATCCCTACTTTTTACTTTAAGTAAATAGGGTATACATTTAGCAGGATCTTGATTAATATTTGATCTGCAACACCTAGTTTGACAATTTGATCTGAACTTATATATAATAATTATCGTACCCTTTGTAATCCCATGTAATCACACCACTGTTTTTGTCTGACACGTTGGTACTGTAGTGAATGGTACTGAATGTTATCTATAGCACCTTTTACATCTTCACATTAGTTGTGTTCTTTGGGATGTGAAAACTTTAAAAGCTCAATATCTCAAAACTGCTCAACGCGGGTAGAATTTATAGTTCTAATTCCAAGCTCATGACATTTTATTTTTGGTACTGAATACAGTGAGATCGGTCATGTACTGTCAAGTCATTATGACACATGCACTTTGTTGGTATGATTAACAAGGCACAACCCCTAACTTAGCTCATTCTTTGGGGGACAAAATATGCATTAATTACGTTAATTAGCCATTTATTTATTAATTACTGGAGCATGCACAAAATCTTTATGTTTTCATTTGAAAGTAACTAACGATAAATACTAACTACTCTTGGAGTTTACTACTCTTTTACTTATACTTGAGTACATTTTAGACTAGTACTTTTACTCCTACCAAAGTCAAATTGTACTCAGTACTTTCTAATTAAAGGTGCTATAGATAAAATGCAGCCATAAAAAGCACCAGCATGTCATTTAACCAATCAGGTGATTGATTGATTGATTGATTGAAAACTTTATTAACAGATTGCAGAATGGGTACAATACAGTACAGCTCAATACACACACTTGTTAAGGGGATGCAGACCAGAGAAAGACTTTCGTCTTGTTTACATCAGGGTCCCCCATTTTCAATTCATCAGGACATATATGACACACACGACATACAGATAGTCAGTACTGCTACATCTATACATTTATGACATACCAGATTTGCATGGGAAGTAGGGAGGGACTACATTAGACACAACAAGATTAGTTTTGGACCCGCAAAAATACTTTTCTTCCACACCTTTCTAAAGTTGTGGATAAGAAAATATATAAAAAAAATATATATATTACTGTACATAAACATTTTATCTATAGCACCTTTAAGTAATATATTTCAGTACTCTTTCCACCTCTGGGGGGAAACGTGGAAATGGATATGTGGGGCTGTATACGAGAACAGATGTTCTGAGCCTGGGTTTGTACCTCACTCCCCCATATGGAGCTGGCTGGTTGAACAGAAAGGCTATTCAAATATAAATTCCAAAACATTCTAAAAAAAGGGTCATTATGACTCGCGCACCTATGACGGCTGCCGTAGAGTCTGTGATACGGCTGTGATGGAAATCAGTGTTGATTTAATATAAATTACCATGATATACGAGGGAAAAGGCCTGAGATCTATTTCAAGTTCTGCAGACACTCGACACTCGATCCTCTATCTGTAGTCTCGTTGTTAGGAGGGCGAGATCAAACAGCCCCACCACCAGGCTCTGTGACGACACGAACCCTCCCGCTCACAGTCGCGTATCGCTTTTCAACCCAGAGCCGCGGGAACCGGCCCCCCAAAACAGGAGCCGTAGTAGTTACACCCGGCGCCGCTTCAAATCACCGTCGACTGGCTCACGCGTTCATTACCTCATTACAGAGAGGTCTAAGGTAATCTACCCAGAATGCATCAAGAGCGGTAGTGGTTCGGCCACAAGCTGCTCTACTTCTCGGCGTGGCGTGCGAGAGTCTCCCTGAGAGTGGCTGTCTCGTGGTGATGACCCGGAGGATGCGACCCTCTCTTCGCCGCCCCCATGCCATGCTTTTTTTTTTATCTACTTTTTCTCCCATTTTTTCCGTATTTTTCTCCCATCCCAATGTAGTCGTTATGCCAATTCCCTTCCTGGTCGTTGCACGCTTTTGCCCCCTACTGTCGGCCTGGGGAGGGAGAAGACTACCACATGTCTTCCTCCGATACATGTGGAGTCAGCCAGCTGCTTCTTTTCACCTGACAGTGAGGACTCGGGGAGTGTAACGCGTGGGAGGATCACACTATCTCCCCCAGATCCCTTCTCTGCTGAACAGGCGCCCCGACCGACCAGTAGGAGTCGCTGTTTACAACGACCAGGATACACACCCCACCGGCTTCCCACCCGCTAACACTGCCAATTGTGTTAGTAGGGACGACATTACCCCACTTCTTACAGGGAGTCGTCCACATTACCCCACTTCTTAGAGAGAGTCGGTCCACATTACCCCACTTCTTACAGAGAGTCGGTCCACATTACCCCACTTCTTACAGGGAGTCGGTCCTCATTACCCCACTTCTTACAGGGAGTCGGTCCACATTACCCCACTTCTTACAGGGAGTCGTTCCTCATTACCCCACTTCTTGCAGGGAGTCGTTCCTCATTACCCCACTTCTTACAGAGAGTCGGTCCACATTACCCCACTTCTTACAGAGAGTCGGTCCACATTACCCCACTTCTTACAGGGAGTCGGTCCTCATTACCCCACTTCTTACAGAGAGTCGGTCCACATTACCCCACTTCTTACAGGGAGTCGGTCCTCATTACCCCACTTCTTACAGGGAGTCGGTCCTCATTACCCCACTTCTTACAGGGAGTCGGTCCTCATTACCCCACTTCTTACAGGGAGTCGGTCCTCATTACCCCACTTCTTACAGAGAGTCGGTCCACATTACCCCACTTCTTACAGAGAGTCGGTCCTCATTACCCCACTTCTTAGAGAGAGTCGGTCCACATTACCCCACTTCTTACAGAGAGTCGGTCCACATTACCCCACTTCTTACAGAGAGTCGGTCCTCATTACCCCACTTCTTAGAGAGAGCCGGTCCTCGTTACCCCACTTCTTACAGGGAGTTGGTCCACATTACCCCACTTCTTACAGGGAGTCGGGCCACATTACCCCACTTCTTAGAGAGTCGGTCCACATTACCCCACTTCTTACAGGGAGTCGGTCCACATTACCCCACTTCTTAGAGAGTCGGTCCACATTACCCCACTTCTTAGAGAGAGTCGGTCCACATTACCCCACTTCTTACAGGGAGTCGGTCCACATTACCCCACTTCTTACAGAGAGTCGGTCCACATTACCCCACTTCTTACAGGGAGTCGGTCCTCATTACCCCACTTCTTACAGAGAGTCGGTCCACATTACCCCACTTCTTACAGGGAGTCGGTCCTCATTACCCCACTTCTTACAGGGAGTCGGTCCTCATTACCCCACTTCTTACAGGGAGTCGGTCCTCATTACCCCACTTCTTACAGGGAGTCGGTCCTCATTACCCCACTTCTTACAGAGAGTCGGTCCACATTACCCCACTTCTTACAGAGAGTCGGTCCTCATTACCCCACTTCTTAGAGAGAGTCGGTCCACATTACCCCACTTCTTACAGAGAGTCGGTCCACATTACCCCACTTCTTACAGAGAGTCGGTCCTCATTACCCCACTTCTTAGAGAGAGCCGGTCCTCGTTACCCCACTTCTTACAGGGAGTTGGTCCACATTACCCCACTTCTTACAGGGAGTCGGGCCACATTACCCCACTTCTTAGAGAGTCGGTCCACATTACCCCACTTCTTACAGGGAGTCGGTCCACATTACCCCACTTCTTAGAGAGTCGGTCCACATTACCCCACTTCTTAGAGAGCGGCACTGGCTTCCCATCGCCTCACGAATCCGCTCCAAGGTCCTCGACCTGGCATACCGTGCAGCGAAGGGGAAGGGCTCCCTCCTACCTCTATTCAATGGTCTCTACACTACAGTACATACACACCCTCAAGACCCCTACGCTCTGCGTCTTCTGGCCGCCTCAGACCCACTTCTATCTCCTGACCTGGGGGGGGGGGGCATCAAAGAGAAGCAGGCTATTCTCAGTCCTCACTCCACAATGGTGGAAGGAACTTCCCCCCGCCGTCAGACTAAAAACATACTTCTTCAATCAATATCTGAAATGAAGAAGAAGAAAAACGAACCTTCCTACTGCCTTTTACTATTATGCATTTTGCTACTAGGTAATCTACCGTGACTATATTACTACCTAGGGGTGTAACGGTACACAAAAACCACGGTACGGTACGTACCTCGGTTTTGAAGTCGAGGTTCGGTACGGGTTTTCGGTACAGTGGGGGGAAAGTTTGGCTTTCCATGTTCCACTCAGGGGTGTTGTAGTGTGCAGTAACTAATTGTACTTGTAGGGCTGTCAACGGATATTCTATATTGAAATTAATAATCTATAAATAATCTAATAATTGTAAATTATCTTTTTAAATAATAATAATTATATTAGATTGTGAAAAAAACAGCCCCGGTGGGCGGTCGTTAGTGGTTAACATACCGTTGTATTTGTTCGGTACACTACACACTACACAGCCGTTCGGTACGGTACGCGCTGAAACGGTACGGTTCAGTTCGGGTACGGACACGTGTAACTTTACACCCCTACTACCTACTATGCTAATATGTCTACACTACTACAGGCACGTGCACACATAGAGGCCAAGGGGTGCCTGAGCACCTGCCTTTTTGAGCCTCATCAAAAAAGTGCCCTTTTTGGAAAAAAAGATTTTTTTATTTATTTATTTTTTTACAGTTACGCATATAGACTGCCCTTCCAACTGAAAAATGTCAGGATAGAATAAAAATATTAGGTAAAGAGAGAGAGATGCCCCATATTCCATTGCAGTTTGCACGGCCTCCTCAGCATGCCTCTCCGCGGACCTATATATTTTATGCATAGCGTGGGTGGTGGTGATGATGATGATGATAGAAACCGCTGTGGCGCATACAGTTGAATGCTGGTATTACACTCATTGAGGGACACGAAGAAGTCAAGTCCGATGGGATTTGGGAATCTCAAATAAAAATCGGGATTGGAATAAAAAATGCATTTATATTAAACAATACAGAATATACAGCACTTCTTGGGGTCTGTAGGGTAAGCACTTATTCCCTCCCCCCTGAACATTTATGGAGATGTATGGGCCTTCTAAGTCAGTGATAAAAGTGTCTTTCAAGGATAAGTGAGCTCCTGCACTGATTATTATAGTTCAATATTCAATATTTGTTCACCAAAACCCCCCAAAAAGCATAAAAAGGGGCCCCCCGCCCGAAAAGGGCCCTTCAAAATCGTGCTTGCGCGCTACGCATGCTCGGTTAATATATACACACAAGTGTAGTGCCCTTTTCAGCCTTTGAGCACCTGCCCCTCTAAAGTCCTGTGCACGTCCCTGCACTACTATGTACAGTACATCAAGACTGTAGCACTCGAGTTCAACACTGTTTGACGAACAATCTCACTGACCCTTAGCTGCCAGAGTCGCTGCCTTCCTTCCTGCTGACCGGTTGTACAGAACTTAGTAAGTCGCTTTGGATAAAAGCGTTCAGCTAAATTACTAAATGTAAAAGGTGTGATTCCTAGAAACACCTTGGAGCATAATACCTGAGTCACCTGAGGAGGACGGGGACGGGGACGGGGGGGGGGGCGGACACCTGGTCCAGGAACCAGGTCAGTCGAGCGGTTCCCGGGGACGGACTCCTCACGTATCTTCATTAGCAGGCCCCGGTCCGCGCAGTCAAGCGGCTCCCGGGCCCAGACTCATCTCTTCATTAGCAGCTGTCCGGTGGCAGAAGAGACGGGCCCCCCCTTGTAAGGCGAGCGGCCTTATCGTCAGACAGGTGTGTAACCGTAGTCCCGCCGCATAGCTGCAAATCAGTGACACGGAGATGCTTATCGCCCCCCCCCCCCCAGAGGCTTAATCACACCGGCTCCCAGAGGATCAGCCCTTTCATTATTTAGTCTTCTCCCTCGTTTGTAAAGGGAGATTAGTCTGCGGTGTGGAGTTGTCGTTTTAGTTTTTTTTATTCCATTTATTTAATCGTAGCATGTTCTCGACGACGGTGAAGCTGGTATCGTGTGTCAAAGTCTGGTTTTTCGTCTCGATAAAGACGTGCCGTCGTCTTCGCTGGAGCTGCGTGCGCGTCACGGCGCCCCCCGGGGGCGGGGAGGACGACACTTTTTATGGCGCTCCTGACACGCAAAACGAGACGTCTGAGAGTGTTCACCACGGGTCCGGTTACCGTTACCCGCCGCCACACAACAGCAGCAGCCCCGCCGCTCCTCCGGGTGAAATCCGGTTATCCGAGAATTGCGCTGAACTCCAGACGACCTTCTTCCTCTTCTCATCAACCTTCCATCATCCGATTCGCCGCTTGTTATTCCACCGCCCCGGTCGCGGAGGACACCGATACGAGCGGCGCGAGAGGCCTCTCCGGCGGCGACACGGAGGTTCACTTTGAGAACACTCTCCCGGTGTCCTACAGATATGTTTAGATGTTTTCGGTTAAAAAGCGGCTTTCTGTGACGTGTAGATTAAAGGGTGCAAAGACTTTTTTCTAGGTGCAAACATCCCCCCCAAAAATAGCACTTCTTTAGAAATACTAAGAGATAGATACGGTAGGGAGAGGGGGGTTCCATACTGCATAGGGGTTCAGCCTATAGGAGAGGGGGGTTCCATACTGCATAGGGGTTCAGCCTATAGGAGAGGGGGGTTCCATACTGCATAGGGGTTCAGCCTATAGGAGAGGGGGGTTCCATACTGCATAGGGGTTCAGCCTATAGGAGAGGGGGGTTCCATACTGCATAGGGGTTCAGCCTATAGGAGAGGACAGATCCATAGAGGTTCAGCCTATAGGAGAGGGGGGTTCCATACTGCATAGAGGTTCAGCCTATAGGAGAGGGCAGATCCATACAGGTTCAGCCTATAGGAGAGGGCAGATCCATAGAGGTTCAGCCTATAGGAGAGGGCAGATCCATAGAGGTTCAGCCTATAGGAGAGGGCAGATCCATACTAGATAGGGGTAACTTCAGGCCTGGATTAAGACCTCACCGCCCCCCCGGGGCAGCAGTGACTCGAGTGCCCCACGCCACCACGTACCTCCTGAAGTGCTCCCACCTGCCCCCACTGCACGATCCCACTTCTATAGTTTATGTAGCAATACTTTACAAGCAATAATCGACAAATGATTGGTTAATATTTGACATTTACCTGCTAGATCACATTTATCATTAAAAGTACAATTTGTTTTGTGTGATCAAATGTGATGTCTGTACCGGAAGACATGAATGGAATAAATCGTGTTTATTTTGTTCTATAAAGTAATTTAGAACGGACCTTTGTAAAGAAACTCAAAGTGAGTTGAGCTGCTCTGCGGTTCTGTAAAGTAACTCGGAACCATATAAAGTAACCCAGGAGCCCGCGTCAACCAGATTATTGTATTGTAAATGAGAGCTATTTTATTTTGATTTAATTTAACTATTTTGTGAGTTGCTGCTATCTTTTTATGTTTTTTTATGTCATTTTAAAACTGTGATTTTCCTTACCTTGCTTCTCTTAATGCTTGTTTTATGTCATTTTATACAACGGCATGCAAATTTCTCGATTCTGATTGGCTGAAACAGTCATTTTACACGTCTTTATTGGCAACAATCCACGCTGCTGGCCCAGGACCCGCCCACAACCGACCCACATCACATCACTCCGCCGGATCACAAGAAGGTGGCCAATAATATTTACAAATGGATATGTTAATGGCGACTAAACGACTAAATATGAAGCGATTCTGTCAAGGGGAATGTGTTAGCCCTTTAAACAATGTTGGATGATGTAATTGATGGGTCTTGAGGCAATCTAGAACAAAAGAAAAATCGCGGTTTGATTGATAGATTAATTGATTGATTTAAATTTCTACTTCCTTCTTGCTACTGACTGCAGCGTTCTCTCTCACTGTCCGACGCTGGCGTACCCACAAACACACACACACACATACACACACACACACACACACACACACACACACACATACACACACACACGCACACACACACTGTGACACACACACACACACACACACACGCACACACACACACACACACTCCTGTCTGCAACAGCGGGGGAGTCAGACTGAGAGAGAAGCAGCGCTGTTTTAAGTGAGCATGGTCTATTGAATTGATTGATTGGTTGATTGCTAATTTTATTACTGTACCCCTGGTTTCCAACTGGTTAAGTTTAGGCTAAAAGAAATAAATAAAAAAATAGGGCGAAGAAAACGTTTTTTTCCTATGCATTCCCTTAACAATTGTGTGTATTGAGCCGTACTGTATTGTACCCATTCTGCATCTGGTAATAAAATTTTCAATCAATCATTCCAATAATACACAGTTGGATGTGTTAGTTGGTTGGATGCACTTCAAGCTGCTTCCACATGAGGCAACTTCTCTCAATCATTCCAATAATACACAGTTGGATGTGTTAGTTTGGTTGGATGCACTTCAAGCTGCTTCCACATGGAGTTGTGGGAACTACTTTTTCTGGCGGATGGTTTTTTCAATAAATCTTCGATTAATGTGTGTTTATTGTATAGAAATAAGGTTGGATGAATCTGGCAGTTGTATAAAAGCTTTACACCACGTGCAGTCGTGATTTGTGACCAATAAACCATGCCTAGGGGGGTCTAACGACCCTCGGCTGCGCCTCGGGCCTAACAACCACCCCTAGGCATGGTTTATTGGTCACAAACCACTCCTGCGTGTGATGTAATGCTTAAGTATGCCATAGAATCAAACCATAAACAAAGTGGCCTATTGGGATGCTAAACATTTTATTTTATATGTCTGCACTTTATATTGTGCGTATGTTGTGAAGGGCCAGATTAAACCGAATATATATATTTATTTATATATATATATTTAATTGTATTTGTATATTCTCTAATATTCCCTGATATCCCTTGTATATTCCTTGTACAATATGCATTGAATATCCATTCTAGCCTACTGAACATCCCATAATAGTCTCCATTCTACTATTGGTCAAGACCTTGGTGCCAGGCTGCCATACCCCTCAGACCCAGTTCAAACGTACCGCTCCACATGTACGAACAAGTCCTAGTTCCGCGTAGGAATCTGACTACCGCACCACTAATGGGACTATTTGTTCATAGTGCGTATATATACTGCGCTACTAAAGTAGGACTTTCTTTTCAGTCCAGTTTCTTACCCTCCAATAGAGTCACAGACGTAAAGCCTCCCCGCGACGCCACGTGTGGGAGTAAGGCCAAGTTCGCCTACCATCGGTATTGAGACATCGTGTATATTAATATTTGAATAGTCATATTTGGCACTATATCGTCGAGTTGGACGTAGTCTATTAAGCTAATAATAGTCTGTTAATATATAGTGCTTCGTGCGGTGAGAATACTACCGTAGTCAGTACCCCATCGTTTCGGGCAGAGAACTGGCTGCTTATCCAGGGTGGTTGACCCCACGTGAAGCTGCACCCGAGGAGCCCCAGAGCCGACGAGCGAGTGGACCTGTATACCGGATTATTCTACCGACGACAGCCCGCCTTCCCAGGCACGGATTATGCTTTGTATACTTTGATTATTCCATGGATAAAGACCCCCGACACTGCCGTGTGTTGGAACCCCCCCCCCTGGAGAGGACGCAAGGTGAGGAGACGCTCTGCAAGACGAGGTCGCTTCACGTCTCTCCTCCGTGGACCGGAAGACGCCGGCCCACAAAGAGTCCACCTGCTTTCATCTGTGGTCCAAGGATCGCCGGCGCATTGAACGGCACTACAGTGGGTTCACCTGGGATACCCTTGGCCGGATGAGGCAGCCGGATTCTACCCCCCCCCCCTTCCTACTCCTGTCGGCTTACAAGCGACCGGATTAACCCCCCCTAGTGTGTCCAGTATATAATCATTAAAGTATCATTGCTGTTATTCCTTAAACTATTCCAGGTCATATATGTACCACCTGCGCCTTCAGAGATTGGACATTCTCTATTGATATACCGACGAATACTCTTGCCATAAAAGTGCATACTAATTCCATTCATAAATGTGATTGATTTGATTAAGTGCTTGCTCTACACACCATCGCTGTGTAGAAATAAAGACCTATTTCTAATTCGTACATTTGTGTTGGATCCGTTTCATCTACGTGACAGTGTTCATCATAATATATTTATGCCGTGTACTGGGTGGCCGAATATTAAGTACAAAGGTAGTGGTAGTAAGTATCATATCTAGTAATACAGTCAGGGAATTGTACCCCTCAGTTACAATTGGTCCTTCGAGCCGGAGGGTAATTAGTGTAATATTAATATAGTGTTATTAATATTGAAATGGCCTATGATGAACACTCCACGAAACGATCCTCCTAACCAACGCCCGCAGCGCGAACGACGGCTCCCTCAGTACTTAGAGGCTTACGCTGTCAGTCAACAACCTAGTCTTCTACTAACAGTAAACGCGGTAAAACTAGAAAGTAAAAGTATGTCTAACCCCAACGCCCAGACTACCCCGACCATAGAGGCCCCTACGGGCTCTAATGTAACTGACCAAGTTCACGGTGGGGACCAGTGGGAACCAGACATGACTTCACACCCCGCCAGTACTGAAGAAGTAGTCCCCGATGAGTCCCGGGAGGAATACAACGCTACCGAGAGAGAACTCGGCACGGAAGAAGACGGGGAGAGCACCGTGGAGATAGAGCTCCAAGGCTCCGCAAGGAGTACCCCGAGGGAAGGCTCCCCTATACAACCGCCTTCTCCCAGCGAGGCAGAGAGGACCCTACAGCAGGCCTTCCTCATCAGCCTGAACGCCGCTGCTGAACGCGACCAACTGCAGATCCAGCAGCGGAGCGAAGAAGAGCATATACGTCTAGAACTAAGACGCATTCAGAGAGAAGAGAATGTGGCCCGAGACCGAGCAGACAGCCAGCGAGCAGCTGCTGGTGCTCTACGGGACGCAGAGCGCGACAGACAGCAAGCGCAACTAATAGAACAGCTGATCAGACGGACAACACCCTCTCCCTCCGCCAGAGGCTCCAGGAACTCGTCTAGACACACCTCCAGGGCGGCATCCCCTAGCCGAGTAAACAACCCTGAACTTGACCAACAGACGAGGTCTATACCCCCCACAGACCACCTCCCCCCACTGGTCCAAGCGAGACCTAGCAACCGGGAAGGAGCAGCATATCCTGTGGAGAGGCTAAACCAGAGACTACAAGCACTGGATGACCTAACTGAAGACGAAGAGGAAGAGGAGGAGAACCACGCCCGACGACAGCACAGTACTCTACCGGACCAGGAGGTCCGGTACAGCCCAGGCTATACTCCCGCGGAGCTGCGCTACAGACCCCCGACTCTATACACGGGTGAGCACGACGCACGACCCGCACCGAGAAACAGCACCTGGACAAGCGGGCCATGGTACACTGCCGGTACCAGCCCATACCAAGGAGCGGGAGGAGACTCGCCTAGGAGGCCTCTCCCCCAACGCTCGCCGATGTATCCACAGTCAGCGTCATACATTGGCCCGCCTATGGTACCCGACTTCACCCAAGAGAACCGGGCCCAGTATACAGAACTCCGCATGTGTCTGGAGACCATGTTGGTGGATGTATTGGATGAACGCCATAAATACGCCATCCTACTGAAGCACTTAAAGGTACCCCGCGCACATAATATAGCGCTCGCCTACGCGACTTCCACCACCCCATACACAGCAGCGCTGGTAGCATTGGACCAGAGGTATGGGCGCATATGGGATTACGTGATCCAGGAGATCCGACACATCGACCGCTTACCCCCAGCAATAGACAATCGAGCACTGGACGACCTGTCCATCAGAGTGCAGTCCCTGGTAGGGATGTTGGGAGCGCAGAGAGAGAAGGGGAGGCATGAACTTTACGCCAACTCAAATGTGGAAAGGATCTTGGAGAAGCTGCCGCCCGCTCGACAGGAGCGTTTTAGGCGACAGAGGGACCACCGAGACCCGAATGGCCCCGAACCGAACCTCCTCGATCTAGCAGACTTCCTGGCGAGAGAAGTCAGCAGCCTACGGCTAGATACATTCGGACGGAGCACCCCTGGCTCCAGAGAAGGAACCAGACGACTAAATGATGGAAGAAGATCGGTGACTGTGATGCACCAATCGGAGTCAGTACCGAGCAGCAGGAGCCACAGTACCCCCTCCAGAACGGAGAAGTGGAAGATAGTGTGCCCCTACTGTGAGAAAGAACACTGGCTAGCGCAATGTGACTCCTTCCCCAAGCTGAACGCGGAGGAAGCAAGTCAATGGATAAAGTCCAACAAGCGCTGTTTTCGCTGTGCGCGCTCACACATGGCAGCCGAATGCCGCTTAAAGAAAAGGTGCACCAAGTGCGATGGAGCCCATCTGGACATACTTCACGACAGTAACAGACGGCGCCCTTCACCCGCACCATCCAGCAGCAAAGCGAGCGTCATGTACATCGATCCCGCCAGCAGCAGTGGAGCCCGAGTACTCCTAAAAGTAGTGCGTGTGACACTAAGCTACCAGAATAAAGTCCTGGACACTTACGCCGTCCTCGATGACGGGTCCGAGAAGACCCTTCTGCTCGCCTCCGCTGCGGCCCAGCTAGGGCTGCGGGGAAGCGAAACCCAAATGACAATTCGGACAATAAGACGAGATTTGAAGACGATAAAGGGCGAGAATGTCTCATTCTCTATCGCAGCAAGCGGCCAGCCTGAGCGACGGTACCAGATTACAGACGCTTTCACCAGCCAAGAAATAGGACTGTCGCGGTACACATACCCCGTCGCCAAGCTGATGGAGAAATATGCACATCTGCGCAAGTTACCGATCCCGCTCATAGACAATGCTATGCCGACCCTGTTGATAGGCTCCGACCATGCAGACCTCATTGTCCCGATAGACCGGGTTCATACCGGACCCCGAGGCTGTCCTGCAGCAGTCGAGACCCGTTTGGGATGGACTCTCCAAGGCCCGCTCGCCAAATCTCTCAACCGAAGTACAGCCACTAGATGTCTCCACTCCCGAGTCACAGAGGGAGAAACCGCACTCCTGCAACACGTAGAGCGGCTATGGACCTTGGAACAAATGCCCTTTAAGAACGGAAAGAAAGACATTCGCTCTAAAGATGACATTTACGCCATTCACCTCCTCGAGACAGGGACCAAGAGAGTCCCGGTCAACGGCGTGTTGAGATACGCCACGCCACTCCTGCGGCGAGAAGGAATGCCTACTTTCCACGCCAAGACAGACGCCACAGAACGGTACCTGCTGAACACGGAGCGGCGCTTAGCCAAGAACCCCGCCCAAGAGAGTGTATACCGCGCTGAGATTGAGAAGCTCATCACAGCGGGACACGTCACAAAGATGGACATTAAAGAGGCTGACCAGACCACTGAATCGTGGTACGTGCCTCACCACAAGGTCCATCACAACGGTAAAGACCGCATAGTATTTAACTGCAGCTACCAGATCGGATCCCAAAATCTGAATAAAGAGTTACTGCCCGGTCCCACACTCGGCCCCTCCCTACTCGGCGTTCTACTCCGCTTCCGCCAGGAAAAGGTGGCCATCAGCGGGGACATTAAAGGAATGTTCCTGCAGGTGAGATTAGTAGAGGCGGACAAGCCCCTGTTACGGTTCCTATGGAGAGAGAAGCCAGGAGATGAGCACCCAGCCATCTACCAATGGGAAGTCCTCCCCTTCGGAACGACGTGCAGCCCCTGCTGTGCTACATTTGCACTACAGAAACATGTAGCAGAGGACCCAGCAGCGGACGAAGAGGTCCGACACAGCGTAAAGAACAGCTTCTACGTAGACAACTGTCTACAAAGCCTTTCAACCCAGGAAGAAGCCGAGGCTCTCCTGATTAAACTCCGCGCCTCATTGATCAAAGGCGGCTTTGATCTCAGGCAGTGGGCCAGCAGCGATCCGCAAGTACTGCGCAGCCTCTCCTCCGAGGACAAGGCAGCCAGCAGCGAGACCTGGATGGCTACAATCCCGGGAGAAGCCCAGGAGATGACCCTGGGATTGGTGTGGCGATTCAAAACAGATTCGCTTCACTACAGACACAAGCCCCTGACTACGGAGCAGGGAAGGCCGGCGGCGGCGCCGACCACCAGACGGAGCGTGTACACAACACTCGCCCGACAATATGACCCGCTAGGATGTATTCTACCGTACACCACCAGGGCAAAAATGATTGTACGAGCATTGTGGGACAAGGACCAGGGCTGGGACGACCCCATTCCCGCACACCTTGCATCCACCTGGAGAGAGTGGGAGATGGAGCTCCACTCACTCCCAGGCGTTAATATGCGCCGAAGCTACTTCCCACCCACGGTGAGGCCAGAGACATGTAAAATGGACTTACACGTCTTCAGTGACGCCTCAGAGGTCGCATACGGATCAGTAGCCTACTTGCGGGCCCAAGCGAAGGGGGGAGAGATCTACACAGCATTTGTCCTCGCCCGCTCGAGAATAGCCCCACGCAAGCAACAATCTATCCCACGTCTAGAGCTCTGCGCAGCCCTAGCCGGAGCGCACCTAGCCACGCTCATCCAACGTGAGCTCACCATACCGGTGTCTAGAACAATCCTGTGGTCAGATTCCACGACGGTACTCGCCTGGATCAAATCGGACTCATGCAAGTACAAAGTCTTCGTGGGAGTCAGAGTCACCGAGATTCAAGACTTAACCGAAGAGTTAACCGGAGAAACAGAGTGGCGCTACGTTGATACAAAACAGAACCCAGCTGACGTCATCACCCGGGGGATGCCCCTGGATGACCTCACCCGTCGCAATGTCTACAGTGACGGCCCCGCATTCCTAAGACTCCCGGAAGGACAGTGGCCCATGCCTATCCCGTGGGAAGCAAGTCCAGAGGAGGTGGAAAATAAGAAGTCTGTGTTCTGTGGATTGAGCACCGTAGCCTCCACCGACCCTAACATAGACGATTGCACGTCCATAGAGAGTGCACAACAAAGAACATTCCTGCGGTACCACCCGGAGTGCAAGTCCCCCGCTGATATGTCAGCAGCTAACTACGAGGAAGCAGAATTGCTTCTACTGCAGCG
Organism: Notolepis coatsorum; assembly: GCF_963971535.1. Classification (NCBI taxonomy): domain Eukaryota; kingdom Metazoa; phylum Chordata; class Actinopteri; order Aulopiformes; family Paralepididae; genus Notolepis; species Notolepis coatsorum. Next base: position 5,875,783 of record NC_140171.1, read on the forward strand.
AACCCAGAGAGACTCGTTCCCCGATGAATTGGCCTGTCTACAGGGAGGAAAGCCCGTCCCATCCGACAGCAGATTAATTCATCTGGCCCCCGAGAGCGACGCTCATACCCTCATCAGAGTGGGTGGTCGCCTACGCAGAGCCCCCAATCTACCGGATGACATTAAATACCCGATCGTATTGAACAGCCGACACAAGGTCACAGAGCTGATTATAAAGAAATACGATGAGGATGTACATCACGCAGGAGCAGAAAGAGTCTTCGCGGAAATCAGACGTCGTTACTGGATCCTACAAGGAAGAGAGGCGGTACGACGCTTCCAGCAAACATGTCTAGACTGCCGCAAGTGGCGCGCGCAGCCCAGCATACCAAGGATGGCTGACCTTCCTCCATGTCGCCTCCGAATCGGTGACAAGCCATTCCACTCAACGGGTATGGACTGCTTTGGCCCGCTGCACATAAAGAAAGGACAGAAGGAACAGTCGTCATGATTATTGATCAATCACTGCCCAGAGCTATGTGGCCGGCCGGCCGCGTAAGCAAAGTGATCACCGGTGCCGACGGCAAGGTCCGAGCAGCTGAAGTGCTCGTCCAGGGTCGCACTTACACCCGTCCCGTGGCGAGGCTCATAGAACTGCCCCGACTCCCAGACATAATCGATGATGACCATGACCCTATAACCCTATGACTTTGTGAAGTTGACTGACCCTACAGCAAACCCTTATGTGTAAATAGACAACGCGATTAATCTGTCTCTGTTTAACTGATTAGGTCTGGGACCAATCAGGGGGTGGCTGTTGTGAAGGGCCAGATTAAACCGAATATATATATTTATTTATATATATATATTTAATTGTATTTGTATATTCTCTAATATTCCCTGATATCCCTTGTATATTCCTTGTACAATATGCATTGAATATCCATTCTAGCCTACTGAACATCCCATAATAGTCTCCATTCTACTATTGGTCGAGACCTTGGTGCCAGGCTGCCATACCCCTCAGACCCAGTTCAAACGTACCGCTCCACATGTACGAACAAGTCCTAGTTCCGCGTAGGAATCTGACTACCGCACCACTAATGGGACTATTTGTTCATAGTGCGTATATATACTGCGCTACTAAAGTAGGACTTTCTTTTCAGTCCAGTTTCTTACCCTCCAATAGAGTCACAGACGTAAAGCCTCCCCGCAACGCCACGTGTGGGAGTAAGGCCAAGTTCGCCTACCATCGGTATTGAGACATCGTGTATATTAATATTTGAATAGTCATATTTGGCACTATATCGTCGAGTTGGACGTAGTCTATTAAGCTAATAATAGTCTGTTAATATATAGTGCTTCGTGCGGTGAGAATACTACCGTAGTCAGTACCCCATCGTTTCGGGCAGAGAACTGGCTGCTTATCCAGGGTGGTTGACCCCACGTGAAGCTGCACCCGAGGAGCCCCAGAGTTGACGAGCGAGTGGACCTGTATACCGGATTATTCTACCGACGACAGCCCGCCTTCCCAGGCACGGATTATGCTTTGTATACTTTGATTATTCCATGGATAAAGACCCCCGACACTGCCGTGTGTTGGAACCCCCCCCCCTGGAGAGGACGCAAGGTGAGGAGACGCTCTGCAAGACGAGGTCGCTTCACGTCTCTCCTCCGTGGACCGGAAGACGCCGGCCCACAAAGAGTCCACCTGCTTTCATCTGTGGTCCAAGGATCGCCGGCGCATTGAACGGCACTACAGTGGGTTCACCTGGGATACCCTTGGCCGGATGAGGCAGCCGGATTCTACCCCCCCCCCTTCCTACTCCTGTCGGCTTACAAGCGACCGGATTAACCCCCCCTAGTGTGTCCAGTATATAATCATTAAAGTATCATTGCTGTTATTCCTTAAACTATTCCAGGTCGTATATGTACCACCTGCGCCTTCAGAGATTGGACATTCTCTATTGATATACCGACGAATACTCTTGCCATAAAAGTGCATACTAATTCCATTCATAAATGTGATTGATTTGATTAAGTGCTTGCTCTACACACCATCGCTGTGTAGAAATAAAGACCTATTTCTAATTCGTACATTTGTGTTGGATCCGTTTCATCTACGTGACAGTGTTCATCATAATATATTTATGCCGTGTACTGGGTGGCCGAATATTAAGTACAAAGGTAGTGGTAGTAAGTATCATATCTAGTAATACAGTCAGGGAATTGTACCCCTCAGTTACAGCGTATGTGTGTATATTTTGTCTTTTTTCTGATTTGAGCTGCAATTCGTGTATGAAAGGTGCTATACAAATAAAGTTATTGTTATTATTGATCTTGAAAAATATAAATGAAACAAGGTGGAGGCAGACCGTGAAGGTACATCAGTGTTCTGTAAGGTACCCTGGTCTCAGTGTTCTGTAAGGTACCCTGGTGTCAGTGTTATGTAAGGTACCCTGGTCTCAGTGTTCTGTAAGGTACCCTGGTCTCTGTGTTCTGTAAGGTACCCTGGTCTCAGTGTTCTGTAAGGTACCCTGGTCTCAGTGTTCTGTAAGGTACCCTGGTGTCAGTGTTCTGTAAGGTACCCTGGTGTCTCAGTGTTCTGTAAGGTACCCTGGTGTCAGTGTTCTGTAAGGTACCCTGGTGTCTCAGTGTTCTGTAAGGTACCCTGGTCTCTGTGTTCTGTAAGGTACCCTGGTCTCAGTGTTCTGTAAGGTACCCTGGTCTCAGTGTTCTGTAAGGTACCCTGGTGTCAGTGTTCTGTAAGGTACCCTGGTGTCTCAGTGTTCTGTAAGGTACCCTGGTGTCAGTGTTCTGTAAGGTACCCTGGTGTCTCAGTGTTCTGTAAGGTACCCTGGTCTCAGTGTTCTGTAAGGTACCCTGGTCTCAGTGTTCTGTAAGGTACCCTGGTCTCTCTGTGTTCTGTAAGGTACCCTGGTCTCTGTGTTCTGTAAGGTACCCTGGTCTCAGTGTTCTGTAAGGTACCCTGGTCTCTGTGTTCTGTAAGGTACCCTGGTCTCAGTGTTCTGTAAGGTACCCTGGTCTCTCAGTGTTCTGTAAGGTACCCTGGTCTCTCAGTGTTCTGTAAGGTACCCTGGTCTCTGTGTTCTGTAAGGTACTCTGGTCTCTGTGTTCTGTAAGGTACCCTGGTCTCAGTGTTCTGTAAGGTACCCTGGTCTCTGTGTTCTGTAAGGTACCCTGGTGTCTCTGTGTTCTGTAAGGTACCCTGGTCTCAGTGTTCTGTAAGGTACCCTGGTCTCAGTGTTCTGTAAGGTACCCTGGTCTCTGTGTTCTGTAAGGTACCCTGGTGTCTCAGTGTTCTGTAAGGTACCCTGGTCTCAGTGTTCTGTAAGGTACCCTGGTCTCTCAGTGTTCTGTAAGGTACCCTGGTCTCTCAGTGTTCTGTAAGGTACCCTGGTCTCTCAGTGTTCTGTAAGGTACCCTGGTCGAGGGGCCGTTTGCACCTCAGAGAAATGGATGATGACATCTGTACAAATGTTATTGTTACTGCTGCTTGGTGCCTGGAGCTCAGGAACACTCCTGTTCCCTCCCCCTCTCTCTCCCTCCCTCTTTCCCTCTCTCTCTCCCTCTTTCCCTCTCTCTCCGTCTCTCTCTCTCTCTCTTTGCCTCTCTCTCTCTCTCTCCCTCTTCCCCTCTTTCTCGTTCTCTCTCTCTCTCTCTCTCTGTGTCTCTCTCTCTCCATCTATTTCTCTCTCCATCCCTCTCTCTATTTGCCTCTCCCTCTTTCCCTCTCTCTCCGTCTCTCTTTCCCTCTCCGTCTCTCTCTGCCTCTCTCTCTCCCTCTCTCCCTCTTTCCCCTCTCTCCGTCTCTCTCTCTCTCTCTCTCTCTCTCTCTCTCTCTCTCTCTCGCTCTCTCTCTCTCTCTCTCGCTCTCTCTCTCTATTAAATTCAATTCAATTCAAATGGGCTTTATTGACATGGTAAACATACGTTTACATTGCCAGAGCCAAACAAAACAATCAAACAGGGAAATCAAAAGAAATCAGTACATTACAGAAGAAATTTCTTGTATGATTGACAGTCTTTATGGTGGTTGTATTCCGTTGGATGTCCTTTTCTTGTCACAGCAGCTCACAAATCTTGCTGCTGTGTTTGCACATTGTTGTATTTTTCCCAGTAGGTATTGGAGTTTTTAGTTATTTTGCATGTTTTCAAAGTCTCTTTGGGTGTTTGCAATTTGTGGGAAGTATATATGTCTCTGATGTCTTGGTATAGTGGGCAGGTTGTTAAGAAGAAGTGGAGCTCGGTTTCCACCTCATCTTGTGTGCAGTGGGTGCACAGTCTGTCTTCTCTTGGGAGCCAGGTCTGCCTATGGCGGCTTTTCTCGATGACTAGGCTGTGCTCGCTGACTCTGTACCTAGTCAAGGATCTTCTTAGTTTTGGGTCAGTCACAGTGCTCAGGTATTCTGCCACTGTGTACTCTCTGTTTATGGCCAAATAGCATTCCAATTTCTCTGGTTTTGGGTTGATTCTTTCCAATGTGTCAGTTTTCTTTTTGTTTTAGTCCAGTGTGGTTTCTGTCTGGAGTCCCAGAACCATCTGGCTGAGTGGGCATCTCTCAAGGGTCTCTCTGTAGGTGAGGGATTTTTTATGGAGTGTGTCTGGGTCACTTTCTTTTAGGTGATTATAGAATTTAAATGCTCTTTTTTGGATTTTGATAATTAGTGGGTATCTTCCTAGTTCTTCTCTGCATGCATTATTTGATGTTTTCCGTTGGGTGCGGAGAATGGATTTGCAAAATTCTGCATGCAGAGTCTCAATTTGGTGTTTGTCCCATTTTATGAAATCTTGGTTTGCAAGTGGGCCCCAGACAGGGAAATGGGTTCTATGACGGAGTCTAAAATTTTGAAGCAGATTTTAATTGGAATGTCTAGCTTGATGTACCTTTTGATAGCATAAAAATCCCTTCTTGCTTTGTCTCTCAGGTCGTTCATACTGTAGCTTGGTTGAAGTTCCCTGTAGCACTGATGTTTAGGCTGAGATAAGTGTAGTTTTTTGTGTGTTCTAGGGCAATTGTGTCTAGGAGGAATTTGTATTTGTGTTGTTGTAGGCTGGGTCTTTTTTGGAATATCATAACTTTTGGTTAGGTTTACTGTCAGTGCCCATGTCTGGGAGAATTTGAGCAGAAGATCAAGGTGCTGTTGTAGCCCTTCTTTTGTTGGGGACAGCAGCACCAGATCATCTGCAAACAGTAGGCATTTGACTTCTGTGTTTGCTAGCGGGATGCCAGGTGCTGCAGTTAGTTCCAATGTTTTTGCCAGTTCATTGATGTATATGTTGAAGAGGGTTGGACTCAAACTGCACCCCTGTCTAACCCCACGGCTTTGAGGAAAGAAGTATTTTTTCCCCCTCAATCCTCACAGCACATGTGTTGTTGGTGTACATTGACTTTATGAGGTCATAGGTTTTCCCTCCAATGCTACTTTCTAATAGCTTGTACAGCAGACCCTTGTGCCAAATTGAGTCAAATGCTTTTTGGAAGTCAACGAAACACAAGTATAATTTGCTTTTGTTTTTATTTATTTGGTTGTCGATTAGGGTGCTGAGGGTGAGAATGTGGTCTGTTGTATGGTGATTTGGTAGGAAGCCAATCTGTGATTTGCTCAGGGCATTGTTGTTTGTGAGGAAATGTATGAGTCTGTGGTTGATGATCATGCAGAGGATTTTTCCAAGGTTGCTCTGTTGACACAGATCCCACAGTAATTGTTTGGGTCAAATTTGTCTCCCTTTTTGTGGAGCAGTGTTCCCGGAGCTAAGGACAATGTTAACACATTGAGTGCCAGCAGGGGGCGCACGATTTATCGCTTGAATGCCAGCCTTTTTGGACAGATTTTCCGATATTTCATGATTTTCGCGGAGCTATTTCTATATTCTATATTATGGCTATGTGTGTAATACGCCCGTCGCTTATCAATGACTTGCTTGCAGTCAACATGTACGAAACGGATTGTTTTTTCATCGGTACATTTCCGTTTTATATACCGTTTTGAAAAACTGAGGTTTTTGGAAATTTCTAGAAGAAAAAAAAATATTCTGTGATAATAGCTCTTTAGTGGAATACACACAACACGTTGTCATTTTCCGGCTGATTTATGAATAGTTTTCAAATAAACGCTAGATTATCGATAGTATATGTGTACTTATGCATGCTAGAGAAGCGGGCTGAAAAATCGATTATCTATGACCTGGTCAGCGCTAACGTCATATACACACATACACACATAGGGGACACGTTGTGAAATATGTGAAAAACACATCTGATTACCCCAAGACTGGTAAAATAGATTCCTTACCTCACATCAGATGTTCTGCAAAAAGATTATTCCAAATCCTGATCGCCATTCCAAATATCGATTGCGTTTATTGATCCAACGATCCAACCTCGAAACACATATTTCACGCTGCTCTGAGGGTCCCCAATGAATGCAATCGTCTCGGGTTACATTGCCTGAGAAGTAAAATGTGGAATCCGGGTTTTTTTTCCCCCATGCATTTCCATTGAGTCCAATCCAATGGGTGCAATACCATCCGGAGAGACGATAGGGGCCGGTATTTTCCCTTTTTCGAGGTCAGAGACAGTCCCAATGATAACGTGAGGCTGGATTGATGAAAAATGTATGGATATCGCTAATAAAAGCAATAACGATTAAATAACGAGATCTCTTGTCGTTGGCACTCAAAGGGTTTAAGGAGTTTTAGTATAGCCAATTGTAATTTGGAGTCTGTGAATTTTATCATTTCATTTAGGATACCATCCGCACCGCAGGCCTTCTTGGTTTTAAGTGATTTCTTTTGTCCTGTAGATCTTGTAGTGTAATTGGGGAGTCTAGCAGGTTCTGGTAGTCTTTTATGGTTGACTCTAGGCTTTGTAGTTTATTTTGTATGAATGTATGTGTTTTTGCTGTTCATTATTTTGTATTGGGCTAAAGAGATTGGAGAAGTGGTTTACCCATACGTCTCCATTTTGGATGGGTAGCTCCTTTTTTTCCCTGACTGTGTTTTTGTAGCGTTTCAATGTTTCACTGTATTGAAGACGTGTGTTGTGGTTGTTTGGGTCTCTGTGTTTTTGGTTTGATAGGTTCCTTAATTTCTTCCTGAGATTTGTACAATCATTATCATACCATTTGTCATGCATATTTTTTCCTCGCTTTCCTATTTGAGGCCTTTAGGTTGGATAAGGAGGCCTCAAGGTCAAATATGTTGTTGAGGTTTTTTACCGCCCCGTTTACACTTTTGCTGTTGTGTTGGACGTTTTTTTCCAGCAATTGGTCTAATCGTGATTGGACCTTTTGTAGCTCGATAGCAGTTTGTTTCTCTCAGTTTCTCTCTCTCCCTATCTCCCTCTTTCCCTCTCTCTCTATCTCTCTCTCCCCTCCCCCCTCCCCCCACTTTCTCTCTCTCTATTTCTCTCTCTCTCTCTCTCCCTCTCTCTCTCCCTGGAAACATCTCAGAGGCGTCTCTATGGTACAAAGGTCTTTGAGACCTGATCAGAGATCAGAGGTATATGAGAGCTGTATTTGACGAGAACAGAGGTTGATCGATGACTACCTGTCGGGTTTGGGGGGGGGGGGGGGGGGTTATAGGGCTCGGGAAGTGGGTGGGGAGTAAAGACTGTTGCTACGTGCGATGGTCACCATGTTTAGTGGGTCACTTACATCGGTTTGTGATGAGAAAAACAGCTAAATGTATAAAAAGAAGAAAAAAAATCGTTTTTATCCCACGATGGTTGTGATGTCTTCTGTGGCAGATTTTCACAAGAAGAACTCCAAACTGTCTTTTATTAAAATAATAAATCAGCCTGTCAACACACGGCCACAACTGGAGCGATGCTCCACAGAGTGACGTAAGCTGACACCACGTTCCCAAGCTCTGCTCTGCTCAGCGGCCCAGGACAGTGGTCCTCCAATCAGCCCCCCTCTGACCCTGAGGCAAAATCTAGGGATGTCCGATATTATCGGCCGATATTGGCATTAAAATGTAATATCGGAAATGATCGGTATTGGTTTTCAAATTTTTTTTTTTTTTTTTTTTTTTTCATTTATTTAACCTTTATTTACCCAGGCAAGCAAGTAAGAACAAATTCTTATTTTATTTATTGTCAAAAGTATGCATAATGTGTTAATTCCATGACAAGATATATGTAATGTTAATTACTTGAAATTATTCCATTTGTTTGGGGGGGGGGGGGCGAAACCCTGCATATATCGGTATCGGTTGATATCGGTATCGGAAATTAAGAGTTGGCCAATATCGGTATATCGGATATCGGTAAAAAAAAAAGCCAATATCGAACATCCCTAGCTAAATCCTTTCACTCTCCGCCTCGCAGGCAGAGAGATAACGGTGGAGAGAGAGAGAGAGAGAGACCTACGGTCAGAATAAACATCACGTAATAACTTGGATTACATTAGTTTAGATTAAAATGTATTGTCATCATTCAGCACAAGTACAGTGCAATGAAAAGAGGTTTGGCATCCAACCAGAGTGCAAATGTAACATTAAAGTACAATAGTAATATACAATGTACAGGTGAGTAAACTGGGTATAAAATATATAAATTAGTACTACTGAGTAATAGCGCTAATCAGATGTATGTACAGAATTGTAGTATTAATATGTACAGTGATACAGGTATGAATACACCATGGTAGTAAGTCATACTGGCCAGCAGCATAACTAGTAAGAGTAGGTAAGGGATGTGTACAGATATGTAAAAAGGATTATATACAGGTATGTACAGACAGATGTGGATAGATACGGTAAGCATAAATATATATATATACAGTACAACATTATTGTACATGCTATCATACAGAGTTATATGCAGGTGTATAAGTAGGTATATAGAAGAATTATATGCAGGTGTATTAAGACAGATATGGATATATATATATATGCGGTAAAATATTATATAAAATGCATATATATATACAGTACTATTGTACATGCTATCATCCAGAGTTTTAATGTATAGACTATAGTATGAGGTGGGTAGTTAATATTATTATGATTACAATGAAGGGTAATTAGTGTAGACGGTGAAAGCAGTAGGACATTTTGGAAGAAAAGAAAGAAAGTAAAAATTACTTTTAACCCTTTCACTACCAAATGGTCGACCCTTTCACTGTGACAATACAGAAGGTTAACCCGTTCACTGCGCCACGACAAAGGGTTAACCGCCTGTGGTGTGGTAGTGAAAGGGTTAACGTTGGCCCCCTTGAACCTCTCCGAGGACCTCCCGGGGCTCCCCAGGCCCTACTTTGAGAACCGCGCTGACCTAGGCCACCTCACGTCGGATTAATTGTTACCAGTAGTGCGTGATCGTCGAGGAGGCGGCTAGACTGTGAGCCCACCGTCCTGCGCAGCCTCTCCGGATGTTAACCGGCGGCTGAGCGCGGGCAGTAGGTACCGTAACACTCTAACGGCTGAGCGCGGGCAGTAGGTACCGTAACACTCTCTAACGACTGAGCGCGGGCAGTAGGTACCGTAACACTCTAACGGCTGAGCGCGGGCAGTAGGTACCGTAACACTCTAACGGCTGAGCGCGGGCAGTAGGTACCGTAACACTCTAACGGCTGAGCGCGGGCAGTAGGTACCGTAACACTCTAACGGCTGAGCGCGGGCAGTAGGTACCGTAACACTCTAGCGGCTGAGCGCGGGCAGTAGGTACCGTAACACTCTAACGGCTGAGCGCGGGGCAGTAGGTACCGTAACACTCTAACGGCTGAGCGCGGGCAGTAGGTACCGTAACACTCTAACGGCTGAGCGCGGGCAGTAGGTACCGTAACACTCTAACGGCTGAGCGCGGGCAGTAGGTACCGTAACACTCTAACGGCTGAGCGCGGGGCAGTAGGTACCGTAACACTCTAACGGCTGAGCGCGGGGCAGTAAGTACCGTAACACTCTAACGGCTGAGCGTGGGCAGTAGGTACCGTAACACTCTAACGGCTGAGCGCGGGCAGTAGGTACCGTAACACTCTAACGGCTGAGCGCGGGCAGTAGGTACCGTAACACTCTAACGGCTGAGCACGGGCAGTAGGTACCGTAACACTCTAACGGCTGAGCGCGGGCAGTAGGTACCGTAACACTCTAACGGCTGAGCGTGGGCAGTGGGTACCGTGACACTCTAACGGCTGAGCGCGGGCAGTAGGTACCGTAACACTCTAACGGCTGAGCGTGGGCAGTAGGTACCGTAACACTCTAACGGCTGAGCGCGGGCAGTAGGCACCGTAACACTCTAACGGCTGAGCGCTAAGGCTGTCCCTGAAGCCTGTTTTTGGGATTCGAACTTCGTCAGGGTTTTTATAACCTTCGTTTTTTATTCAAAAAAGAATTCAACAAAAAAGAATTCACAAAAAATAAATTCCAAATACACATTTTATTTTTATTTTAAATTTTTTTATAAATATCCTCAAACTAAATCCTCAATCTGAATAAAGTGATTAATCTGATTAAATTAGTATTTTTTTTTTTATTAAATCAACTTTCTTCAATGAATATAACTCATCAGTTTTTTTAATACTATAATATTAGTGTAGCCTGATCTTTATCTGCAACTGTGAAGAAAAAACCCATTGGTTTAAACAGAATTAATAGACAAAAAAAATTCAAAATATTTTTTTATAAAAAAAAAAAATTCTAATGTTGATTTAGAATTCGAACGCCAACGTAACAAACGAAGGTCCGAACGTTCGGGCTCAGCCCTACTGAGCGCGGGCAGTAGGTACCGTAACACTCTAACGGCTGAGCGCGGGCAGTAGGTACCGTAACACTCTAACGGCTGAGCGCGGGCAGTAGGTACCGTAACACTCTAACGACTGAGCGCGGGCAGTAGGTACCGTAACACTCTAACGGCTGAGCGCGGGCAGTAGGTACTGTAACACTCTAACGGCTGAGCGCGGGCAGTAGGTACCGTAACACTCTAACGGCTGAGCGCGGGCAGTAGGTACCGTAACACTCTAACGGCTGAGCGCGGGCAGTAGGTACCGTAACACTCTAACGGCTGAGCGCGGGCAGTAGGTACCGTAACACTCTAACGGCTGAGCGCGGGCAGTAGGTACCGTAACACTCTAACGGCTGAGCGCGGGCAGTAGGTACCGTAACACTCTAACGGCTGAGCGCGGGCAGTAGGTACCGTAACACTCTAACGGCTGAGCGCGGGCAGTAGGTCCCTCTACACTAAATCACTGGGTAACATTATCACGTCTCATGGCTTCTCATATCATTGTTATGCCGATGATACTCAACTCTTCCTCTCCTTCCCTCCCTCAGATATCCACGTCTCTGAGCGGATCTCGGCCTGTCTGTCTGACATCTCCGCCTGGATGACGACCAACCACCTCAAACTGAACCTAAGCAAAACAGAATTGCTCCACCTGCCGGCCAAATCCTCCCCCCTGACCGACCTCTCCATCACAGTCGAGAATGCAGCTGTGACCGCGTCGCCGACCGCCAAGAACCTTGGTGTTGTCCTCGACGACCAGTTGAACTTCTCTGCTCACATCGCAGCGACAACCAGAACCTGCAGATTCCTCCTGAGCAACGTCAGAAGGATACGCCCCTTCCTGACAAAAGAAGCCACCCAACTCCTCGTCCAATCAACAGTCATCTCCCGCCTCGACTACTGCAACGCACTGCTAGCTGGCCTCCCGGCCACTGCCACCAAGCCTCTTCAACTCATTCAAAACGCAGCGGCCCGCCTGATCTCAAACCTACCGAAGTCGGCCCATGTCACCCCACTTCTTAGGGACCTGCACTGGCTCCCCATTGCTGCACGTATCCGCTTCAAGGCCCTCGACCTAGCATACCGTGCGGCAAAGGGAACCGCTCCCGCCTACCTCCGGTCAATGGTCTCTAACTACACACCCTCAAGACCCCTACGCTCTGCATCTTCTGGCCGCCTCAGATCTACTCCTATCCAAGCTCCCGGAGGGTCATCAAAGAGAAGCCGCCTATTCTCAGTCCTTGCCCCACAATGGTGGAATGAACTACCCATCCCAGTTAGGACAGCCGAATCCCGTCCAATCTTTCGCCGTCGACTAAAGACTCACTTCTTCAACCATTATCTGAAATGATAAAAAAAAAAAAAAAAAAAATCTAACCCCGACTAACCTTAATGTCATGCACTTGTCCTAATAAACTAACCTACACTGTAACACGCAACACTTTGATGAACATTGTTACTCAGCTGATGAGTTATACCCTTCTTGCTGTCTTGTCGCACAGAACTTGTAAGTCGCTTTGGATAAAAGCGTCAGCTAAATGACTAAATGTAAATGTAAATGTAGGTACCGTAACACTCTAACGGCTGAGCGCGGGCAGTAGGTACCGTAACACTCTTAACGGCTGAGCGCGGGCAGTAGGTACCGTAACACTCTAACGGCAGGGAGAAATAGGTGGCTGAGTTTCTCGTACGTCTGCGTGACGACTGATCGACTATTTTGCGGTGGTTTATCTAGGAACAGCCTCCTCGCTTTAGGAACGCTTCACTCTGTTAGATGTTTCTGTAATCGGCCAATCTCATCGCGTCATCTCCTTCGTGACTCTCCCCGTCCTGCGTTGTGTCTTCTTTCAACCCCTGTTAGCACATCCGCTAGTCATAAGAAACGACACTGCAACGTGATCTCTCTCCTTAGATCCTCATGTTTATTTTCATGAACATAGCCTCAGCACCAGATGGAAACACCGTTCTGTATTGTCCTTGTTCAGTCTTAATTCTCTTCAATCCAATGGTTCTCTCTCTCTCGTCATAGCCAACCACCATTTCCTGTTAGCCGAAGCTAGCGATGATGTGTCATATTCCCCTCCCCCACCCGGCGAGGGTGAGGAGGGATTTCAAAGTCTCTGTCAACGCGACTGCTCGCGTCTGCTTCACGTCTTAATCTAATTTACCCCAGAAGGAACTCGCATCATAACGTCTTCGCCCTAGCAACGGGGGCCCCCACTCCCTCATTACACGCAGTCTTTGACAACGGCTCTTTGACCCAAATCACTATAGCAACGGCGATGTTGATATTATCCCCCTAGTTCTCTCTGACCAAAACCTGCCTGTGGCTTGATAACGCACTTCCACCAGATCCAGTGACCTTGATGCTGTGGCTCATCAGCTGTTGATGTTAAACAGCACAGCCCGAATCCTCATCTGCTGCTGTTAGTCTGCTGCCCTGCAACACACTCTCTGACTGCCGGCTATTTTTAAGATCTATAGATCCGTCTGAGTAGATGCCGTCACCCACCGATATATATACATTATATACAGTAGACATTGAAAAACCTAGATTCCTTCAACTCGCTTAGGAATGCTTTCCAAACACTAATCGGTAACGCGATACTTTTGTTTCAACTTTCGGGCCTTTGTTCTCCCGATCTTCCGTGCAAATAATGTAACAGAATTACGCCCAAACCCCCCCCCGATCTCTGACGACCATATCTGTGTGTGTGAGAATACATAATTCGAGTGTTTAT
>NC_140171.1:5891749-5959249 GCF_963971535.1 Notolepis coatsorum
GTTTCAGTCCTGTTCTCATTCTAGCAGCCTCTATACCTCTCTGTTTCAGTCCTGTTCTCATTCTAGCAGCCTCTATACCTCTCTGTTTCAGTCCTGTTCTCATTCTAACAGCCTCTATACCTCTCTGTTTCAGTCCTGTTCTCATTCTAGCAGCCTCTATACCTCTCTGTTTCAGTCCTGTTCTCATTCTAGCAGCCTCTATACCTCTGTTTCAGTCCTGTTCTCATTCTAACAGCCTCTATACCTCTCTGTTTCAGTCCTGTTCTCATTATAGCAGCCTCTATACCTCTCTGTTTCAGTCCTGTTCTCATTCTAGCAGCCTCTATACCTCTCTGTTTCAGTCCTGTTCTCATTCTAGCAGCCTCTATACCTCTCTGTTTCAGTCCTGTTCTCATTCTAGCAGCCTCTATACCTCTCTGTTTCAGTCCTGTTCTCATTCTAGCAGCCTCTACACCTCTCTGTTTCAGTCCTGTTCTCATTCTAGCAGCCTCTACACCTCTCTGTTTCAGTCCTGTTCTCATTATAGCAGCCTCTATACCCCTCTGTTTCAGTCCTGTTCTCATTCTAGCAGCCTCTATACCCCTCTGTTTCAGTCCTGTTCTCATTCTAGTAGCCTCTATACCTCTCTGTTTCAGTCCTGTTCTCATTCTAGCAGCCTCTATACCTCTCTGTTTCAGTCCTGTTCTCATTCTAGCAGCCTCTATACCTCTCTGTTTCAGTCCTGTTCTCATTCTAACAGCCTCTATACCTCTCTGTTTCAGTCCTGTTCTCATTCTAGCAGCCTCTATACCTCTGTGTTTCAGTCCTGGTCTCATTCTAGCAGCCTCTATACCTCTCTGTTTCAGTCCTGTTCTCATTCTAGCAGCCTCTATACCTCTCTGTTTCAGTCCTGTTCTCATTCTAGCAGCCTCTATACCTCTCTGTTTCAGTCCTGTTCTCATTCTAGCAGCCTCTATATCTCTCTGTTTCAGTCCTGTTCTCATTCTAGCAGCCTCTATACCTCTCTGTTTCAGTCCTGTTCTCATTCTAGTAGCCTCTATACCTCTGTTTCAGTCCTGTTCTCATTCTAGTAGCCTCTATACCTCTGTTTCAGTCCTGTTCTCATTCTAGCAGCCTCTATACCTCTCTGTTTCAGTCCTGTTCTCATTCTAGCAGCCTCTATACCTCTCTGTTTCAGTCCTGTTCTCATTATAGCAGCCTCTATACATCTCTGTTTCAGTCCTGTTCTCATTCTAGCAGCCTCTATACCTCTCTGTTTCAGTCCTGTTCTCATTCTAGCAGCCTCTATACCTCTCTGTTTCAGTCCTATTCTCATTCTAGCAGCCTCTACACCTCTCTGTTTCAGTCCTGTTCTCATTCTAGCAGCCTCTACACCTCTCTGTTTCAGTCCTGTTCTCATTCTAGTAGCCTCTATACCTCTCTGTTTCAGTCCTGTTCTCATTCTAGCAGCCTCTATACCCCTCTGTTTCAGTCCTGTTCTCATTCTAGCAGCCTCTATACCTCTCTGTTTCAGTCCTGTTCTCATTCTAGCAGCCTCTATACCTCTCTGTTTCAGTCCTGTTCTCATTATAGCAGCCTCTATACCTCTCTGGTTCAGTCCTGTTCTCATTCTAGCAGCCTCTATACCTCTCTGTTTCAGTCCTGTTCTCATTCTAGCAGCCTCTATACCTCTCTGTTTCAGTCCTATTCTCATTCTAGCAGCCTCTATACCTCTCTGTTTCAGTCCTGTTCTCATTCTAGCAGCCTCTATACCTCTCTGTTTCAGTCCTGTTCTCATTCTAGCAGCCTCTATACCTCTCTGTTTCAGTCCTATTCTCATTCTAGCAGCCTCTACACCTCTCTGTTTCAGTCCTGTTCTCATTCTAACAGCCTCTATACTTCTGTTTCAGTCCTGTTCTCATTCTAGCAGCCTCTACACCTCTCTGTTTCAGTCCTGTTCTCATTCTAGCAGCCTCTATACCTCTCTGTTTCAGTCCTGTTCTCATTCTAACAGCCTCTATACTTCTGTTTCAGTCCTGTTCTCATTCTAGCAGCCTCTACACCTCTCTGTTTCAGTCCTGTTCTCATTCTAGCAGCCTCTATACCTCTTTGTTTCAGTCCTGTTCTCATTCTAGCAGCCTCTATACCTCTCTGTTTCAGTCCTATTCTCATTCTAGCAGCCTCTATACCTCTCTGTTTCAGTCCTGTTCTCATTCTAGCAGCCTCTATACCTCTCTGTTTCAGTCCTGTTCTCATTCTAACAGCCTCTATACCTCTCTGTTTCAGTCCTGTTCTCATTCTAACAGCCTCTATACCTCTCTGTTTCAGTCCTGTTCTCATTCTAACAGCCTCTATACTTCTGTTTCAGTCCTGTTCTCATTCTAACAGCCTCTATACCTCTCTGTTTCAGTCCTGTTCTCATTCTAACAGCCTCTATACCTCTCTGTTTCAGTCCTGTTCTCATTCTAACAGCCTCTATACCTCTCTGTTTCAGTCCTGTTCTCATTCTAACAGCCTCTATACTTCTGTTTCAGTCCTGTTCTCATTCTAACAGCCTCTATACCTCTCTGTTTCAGTCCTGTTCTCATTCTAATAGCCTCTATACCTCTCTGTTTCAGTCCTGTTCTCATTCTAACAGCCTCTATACCTCTCTGTTTCAGTCCTGTTCTCATTCTAGCAGCCTCTATACTTCTGTTTCAGTCCTGTTCTCATTCTAGCAGCCTCTACACCTCTCTGTTTCAGTCCTGTTCTCATTCTAGCAGCCTCTATAGCTCTCTGTTTCAGTCCTGTTCTCATTCTAGCAGCCTCTATACCTCTCTGTTTCAGTCCTGTTCTCATTCTAGCAGCCTCTATACCTCTCTGTTTCAGTCCTGTTCTCATTCTAGCAGCCTCTACACCTCTCTGTTTCAGTCCTGTTCTCATTCTAACAGCCTCTATACTTCTGTTTCAGTCCTGTTCTCATTCTAACAGCCTCTATACCTCTCTGTTTCAGTCCTGTTCTCATTCTAATAGCCTCTATACCTCTCTGTTTCAGTCCTGTTCTCATTCTAACCGCCTCTATACCTCTCTGTTTCAGTCCTGTTCTCATTCTAGCAGCCTCTATACTTCTGTTTCAGTCCTGTTCTCATTCTAGCAGCCTCTACACCTCTCTGTTTCAGTCCTGTTCTCATTCTAGCAGCCTCTATAGCTCTCTTTTTCAGTCCTGTTCTCATTCTAGCAGCCTCTATACCTCTCTGTTTCAGTCCTGTTCTCATTCTAGCAGCCTCTATACCTCTCTGTTTCAGTCCTGTTCTCATTCTAGCAGCCTCTATACCTCTCTGTTTCAGTCCTGTTCTCATTCTAACAGCCTCTATACCTCTCTGTTTCAGTCCTGTTCTCATTCTAGCAGCCTCTATACCTCTCTGTTTCAGTCCTGTTCTCATTCTAGCAGCCTCTATACCTCTCTGTTTCAGTCCTGTTCTCATTCTAGCAGCCTCTACACCTCTCTGTTTCAGTCCTGTTCTCATTCTAACAGCCTCTATACTTCTGTTTCAGTCCTGTTCTCATTCTAACAGCCTCTATACCTCTCTGTTTCAGTCCTGTTCTCATTCTAATAGCCTCTATACCTCTCTGTTTCAGTCCTGTTCTCATTCTAACAGCCTCTATACCTCTCTGTTTCAGTCCTGTTCTCATTCTAGCAGCCTCTATACTTCTGTTTCAGTCCTGTTCTCATTCTAGCAGCCTCTACACCTCTCTGTTTCAGTCCTGTTCTCATTCTAGCAGCCTCTATAGCTCTCTGTTTCAGTCCTGTTCTCATTCTAGCAGCCTCTATACCTCTCTGTTTCAGTCCTGTTCTCATTCTAGCAGCCTCTATACCTCTCTGTTTCAGTCCTGTTCTCATTCTAGCAGCATCTAGCAGCGTGAAGGAGGTCTAGGGGGTCAGATAGGTACTGGGGGGCATGGGGGAGGTGGAGGGGTGGAGGGGGTCAGATAGGTACTGGGGGGCATGGGGGAGGTGGAGGGGTGGAGGGGGTCAGATAGGTACTGGGGGGCGTGGAGGAGGTGGAGGGGTGGAGGGGGTCAGATAGGTACTGGGGGGCGTGGAGGAGGTGGAGGGGTGGAGGGGGTCAGATAGGTACTGGGGGGCGTGGAGGAGGTGGAGGGGTGGAGGGGGTCAGATAGGTACTGGGGGGCATGGAGGAGGTGTAGGGGTGGAGGAGGTCAGATAGGTACTGGGGGGCGTGGAGGAGGTGTAGGGGTGGAGGAGGTCAGATAGGTACTGGGGGGCATGGAGGAGGTGTAGGGGTGGAGGAGGTCAGATAGGTACTGGGGGGCGTGGAGGAGGTGTAGGGGTGGAGGGGGTCAGATAGGTACTGGGGGGGCATGGAGGAGGTGTAGGGGGTGGAGGGGGTCAGATAGGTACTGGGGGGCATGGAGGCGGTGTAGGGGTGGAGGGGGTCAGATAGGTACTGGGGGGCATGGAGGGGGTGGAGGGGGTCAGATAGGTACTGGGGGGCATGGAGGGGGTGGAGGGGGTCAGATAGGTACTGGGGGGCGTGGAGGAGGTGTAGGGGTGGAGGGGGTCAGATAGGTACTGGGGGGCATGGAGGGGGTGGAGGGGGTCAGATAGGTACTGGGGGGCATGGAGGGGGTGGAGGGGGTCAGATAGGTACTGGGGGGCATGGAGGAGGTGTAGGGGGTCAGATAGGTACTGGGGGGCATGGAGGAGGTGGAGGGGTGGAGGGGGTCAGATAGGTACTGGGGGGCATGGAGGAGGTGTAGGGGTGGAGGGGGTCAGATAGGTACTGGGGGGCGTGGAGGAGGTGTAGGGGTGGAGGGGGTCAGATAGGTACTGGGGGGCGTGGAGGAGGTGTAGGGGTGGAGGGGGTCAGATAGGTACTGGGGGGCGTGGAGGAGGTGTAGGGGTGGAGGGGGTCAGATAGGTACTGGGGGGCATGGGGGAGGTGGAGGGGTGGAGGGGGTCAGATAGGTACTGGGGGGCATGGAGGAGGTGGAGGGGTGGAGGGGGTCAGATAGGTACTGGGGGGCATGGGGGAGGTGGAGGGGTGGAGGGGGTCAGATAGGTACTGGGGGGCATGGGGGAGGTGGAGGGGGTCAGATAGGTACTGGGGGGCGTGGAGGAGGTGTAGGTAAGGACGAGGATCTTCTATGAGATACTTGACCGGAAGCCAGTGGAGGCGGAGGTGGTGATGTGTTGCCAGGCCTTGGTGCAAATGAATGGAACTGGATGTGGACCACTAGCCTAGCTTAGCACAAATGAATGGAACTGGATATGGACCACTAGCCTAGCTTAGCACAAATGAATGGAACTGGATATGGACCACTAGCCTAGCTTAAAACTCTGGGAGGTTTGGTCCATATCCGCTTCCATTCATTTGTGCTAAGCTAGGCTAGTGGTCCATATCCGCTTCCATTCATTTGTGCTAAGCTAGGCTATAGCTTAGCCGGCCGGATAGCTATCTACTGTATACTGAACACACAGAGAGGAAATTGCTGTCTATCATATTCCATAATTCAAACTCATACGTTTACTCTCAATGACCATCAAACTAAATCATTGTGTGAAAAACTGTTTTAGAGTTTTTGGATGTGTGTGAGATTATGTACAAAATAAATCAGCATCGTTTGTTTGTTTGTTAAATGCTTAAATATTTTTGAATATGACCTGGCAGTACATTATTCCTTGCTTTTAACATAATTTGTGCAGTCCATACATTTCAATGTTTGAGTCTTTAAAAAAAAATTATTAGTATGCTCACGATACCCAACATGATTTGCTATTCTTATTGCTTTTTTTTGCAGTGTACATACCTACGGAAGCCATAAGAGGCCATACATTCATACATTTTATTTACTCAGTTTTCCCGTGATAACGAGTTAATTTAATTTGTTTTCTCATGATAACGGGATAATCTTCTCGAGATCTCGAGATAACAAAGTCCGTTTTCATACATTCTGTTGAACACACACCTCAAAACCGTACCTAAGGAAAATTGGCTCAATTGCAAGAAAAATAATAGATGATAATGATATTACATTCTGCTCAGCATAATTTGTATGCAAAATATTGTGGTTCCCTGCTTTAGTCTGTTGACACATTTCTATACTAAATGCTTTTGTAGTCCTGTGTCATACCTAAATGTCATGTAAGTGAATTGTATAGAAACAACTTGCCAAAAGTGACTATTGCACAACTGATTTGACAAAAGAAAATCCACCAAGGGTTTTATTTACTAATTCATACATTACTAGACTTTAATGCAATGGTAAGACGATTGCACTAAATTTGACTATGTACTTGACTGATGACATTACTGATTTGGCTGACATTTTTTAATAACTGGAACAATATGATGAATTGAAAATGGGGGACCCTGATGTAAACAAGACGAAAGTATTTCTCAGGTCTGCATCCCCTTAACAATTGTATGTATTGAGCTGTACTGTACTGTACCCACTCTGCAATCTGTTAATAAAGTTTTCAATCAATCAATCAATATTAGCATAAATAAATAGACAAATTCTGCGGAAGGCTCAAACGATCTTAAGACGGCTCTGACCATCCTCTCTTGGAGGAGTTTGTCCCCCTCCCCTCTGGCAGGAGATATAGGCTCCCCGGGCTAAAGAGCAACAGATTTAAATTTTCGTACATCCCCAGGGCACTAAATGCACTTAACTTCCTTTAAAATAACAGTAATGCATTTTCATTTTCCTTTTCTTTTTCCTGGTTGGATTCTGTAAGATGTGATGATGTTTCTTGTGTTGTGTTATTTGTTGTTGTTGTTGTTGTTGTTGTTGTTGTTGTTGTTGTTGTCTCTACCACTGCTGCAAAGCAAATTTCCCCTTGAGGGACAATAAAGTCTGAACTGAACTGAACTGAACTGAACTAAATGCTCTGTGCATTCATATACAACTAAATGTTCTGTGCAATATAACAACATTTTCTGTTATATTTTTTCATTATTTACTTATCTTTGACACTAAGGACTCCAAAAAGGCCAAGTCAACCACCCAGCGGGTGCCGGAGCTCAGGCCTCATCAACCAGCAGCCCACAGCTCTATATGTTTCTATGGCTGCCCAGGAATCTGTCCCGTTTAGGTCTTTTTAAGATACAGTATGTGTGCTGTGATTGGCTGTTCACAATTTGGGGGGGGCAGGTATGGTAAATGAGGGCAAGGTATGGCCAACAGGGTAATAGAAGGTAATAGAAGAAAGACATAAATATAGGAAATAAAATGTAATCTGAATATAGAAAATATGAGGCAAAATCAACAGTTTAAACAATATAACTAACTGGCGCGGCTAGGTGGTGCAGTGGGCAAGGCGCTCACCACCAATGCGGGAGACGCTGGGTTCGAGCCCAGCTCTCGGCGTTGCTATCAGCTTGGCTGGTCGTTCATACTAATACAATTGGCAGTGTTAGGGGGTGGGAAGCTGATGGGTGGGGATCGGACGTTGTGGACAGCGACTCCTACAGGTCGGTTGGTGCGCCTGCGCAGCAGAATCAGGAAGCGACGGGGGCGGCGTGCCCTCCAAACGCAGACCCCCCGACGCTGAGAGATCGCGCTGTGCAGGTGAAAAGATGCGACGGCTGCTTCCTCGAGTACCGGAGGGGACACGTGATGTAAGGCTTCGTCCACATTGCAGCCGGCTTGTGGGAGGCGTGGCCTAACAGCGTTCGAGACAGGGGAGGGTAGAATTGGATGATACGAAATTGGGATGGGAGAAAAATAGAAAAATGGGAGAAAAAGTAGATAAAAAAAAAAAACAATATAACTAACTGAATATAAAAGACATGAGAAAATGAAACAGTAAAATGTAAAAAATGAAAAAACCCATTCCCTCCGGTCCTCCTCCACTGCCTCCCTTACCGTCCCGTCATCCAAACTTAAAAACGTTGGTGATCGGGCCTCTTCTCTCGCACTGCACCCCGACTCTGGAACTCCCTCCCTCAGTCCATCAGAGACTCCCCCCACACTCTCCACCTTCAAATCCCGCCTCGAAACCCACCTGTTCTCCCTAGCCTTCTTCAACCCCCCCACCCATAACCCCCCCCCCCCCCCCCTCCCCCCTCCAACCTGTTTTGATGTTTGTTACTGTGGCTTTATGATTCTGTGTATCTCATACCGCTTTCCCATGTTTCCCCCGTGGTCTTATGTTCCTTTTTGTTTCTCTTTGTTTCTCTGCCTACTGTCAGCGACTTCGGGTTCTTGAGAAGCGCAAATACAATTTATTATTATTATTATAGTATACACAAGGTGCAGGTGAGGGTCTGCACCCTAACTGGCCTGATATACTGTACGTCATACGTTATCATGCAAATCAATGGCTGTAACTTTGTAACCATAGCAACCCTATTGTTTTGTACGCACCGGCTGCTTCTGGGATGGATTTCAAAGACACACCATTAACCCTTTCACTGCGACAATACAGAAGGTTAACCCCTCTTTCACTGCCACACGACAAAGGGTTAACCCTTTCACGACCGCGCTACAGACGGTTAACCCTGGCTTTCACTACACCGAAAGGTTAACCTTCTGTAGTGTGGTGGTGGTAGTGAAAGGGTTAAAGTGAAAGAAAAGGGATGCAGTGATTTGTTACTTTATTCCATGTAGTAATACATCTATTAACATTATACTGTAAGAGGTATTTATTTTTTTTGTATTTAATTTTTGTATTATATATATTTTTTTAATAATAAAAAAAATAGGTATTTATTTGTAGACATTCATTGACAAAGTATTATAGCATGATTACCCTGTTTGGCACCACTTGCTATTGAAGTTTAATAGCCCTGCTGTAAGCTAATGGGGATTCTAACACACACACACACACACACACACACACACACACACACACACACACACACACACACACACACACACACGTGATGACCATAAAGACATACCTGCTGATAAAACATTTTATATGAAAATAAACTCCTTGTAGAGTCTGTAAACCCTGCCCTTCACCGACAATCCCAACAAGGAATGACTCTGCGTGTTCTAAGTAGTATACACGTCTGCTAATGCAGGTGCAAAAACAACTGGGCTGAATCTCACTCGACGCACTTGACTTGTTGCCCAGTTGTGGGCAGTTTTTCTACACGTTACACTACACTGACATCTACTGGTGGTTTAGTGACAACGCATGATCGTTGTCTCCACTTGTCAACATGTCCTTTAGATGTGTTCCTTGTGGGTAATAGTAGGCATAGTGGTTCTCAATCTTTTTAGGGTCAACGCCCCCCTATCTGACGTCCATGTTCCATAGCGTGCCCCTCAACCCCCCCCCCCCACACACACACACCCAATGGGAATTAAATGTTCGGCTCTCAAGTATGAATATTTTCTGTTCATCATGCGTATCTATGAAGTACTTAGCCATTAATGTTTCTATTTGGCTCAGTTTGTTGGGTCAATTAAGCCTGTCAGTGTTGTGTGTCAAATTATTATAATATATATATATATATTTTTTTTTTATTACGATTTTTACTCATTCAAATGGTAAATGGTGCATTTATATAGCACTTTTATCCGAAGTGCTTTACAATTTGTTCCTCACATTTGACCCGTTCGCTCACACACTGACGGCAGAGGCAACCATGCAAGGTGCCAACCTGCTCATCGGGAGAAATTAGGGGTTAAGTGTCTCGCTCAAGGACACTTCGACACACTGCCCGGGAGGAGCGGGAATCGAACCGGGAGCCTCCGGATTACCAGACGACTGCTCTACCTCCTGAGCCACTGTCGCCTCATTTACAAATTTTACTACTCATTTACTACCAAGTGTTTATAAATTAAACATTACAATTTTTTCATACCTCAATGACCGCTCCTACCAAGTGTCATGGAGAGGGACCCTGTGCCACCCGCCCCCCGAGGCTCGGTCCTTGGACCCCTTAAGAGAAGGATGGCACAGGGTCCCTCTCCATGACACTTGGTAGGAGCGGTCATTGATGTATGATGTCAAAAATAGATAAAAGCGTCAGCTAAATGACTAAATGTAAATGTACCACACTATTCAGACTGTTAACCGTCTGTAGTGTGGTAGTGAAAGGTTAACCTTCTTTAGTGTGGTAGTGAAAAACAGTTTAAAATAAAATACAGTCAAATGGTTTTGCAGAGGTACAGAGATGAAGAAGGGGTTTGATAACTGGCAGTATGTATGTATATATAAATGTCATTGAGGTATGAATAATGTCAACCATGTCAGCGCAGAGCCTGACTGATTAGGGTCTAGGAGGTCATTCTGTAAGAGATAATCAGTGAGTCGGTTGGATACAGCACGTTCAAGTGTTTTAGAAAGGAAGGATTGATTGATTGATTGATTGATTGATTGATTGAAAACTTTATTAACAGATTGCAGAATGGGTACAATACAGTACGGCTCAATACACACAATTGTTAAGGGGATGCAGACCAGAGAAAGACTTTGGTCTTGTTTACATCAGGGTCCCCCATTTTCAATTCATAATGACATTTATGACATACACAATATACAGATATAAAAATCTAATCTAATCATGACATAGATGACATACAGATATACAGTACTGTTACATTTGTGACATACAAGATATGCAAATATACAGTACTGTTAAACAGATCCTAACAGTAAATATATACATACGAGGGGGAGGAAACTGTACATTAGGAGGGGGTGGGAGGGGGGGGGTTCGGACATTTACTGGGGCCAGTTTCGAATGGCAGCCTCCCGTAGGTGCTCTTTGAGAGCGGTTTTGAAGGTGGGTAGGGATTAAAAAAAAAACTACGGCTGTAAAGAGAGAGACAGGACGATAGTTGCCTATGATGTAGTAGTAGTCGGACGGTTCGACGTTACCAGTGTCAGGGTCTCGGCGTCTGTAATGGGAGAGAAAGATGACAGAGTGAAGGATGAGGTTCTCGATTCAGCATTTGGAATGGGTGGGGGTTGGGAGAAGGAGCTGCGGATGTTCTCCACTTTTTCCTCGAAGAAGATCGCAAAGTCTTCGGCAGAGAGAGAGACGAGGGGGGAGGGGGTGGGGGGGGGGAGTGAGGAGGGAGGACATGGTAGCATGCAGTTTGCGAAGGTTCTTGGCAGAGGCCTCGATCCTATGGTGGAAGAAAGAAGCTTTGGCAGTAGTAATGGTTTTGGAGAATGTTAACCAACCCTCTCTTGACGCCCCCTGGGGGCTGGTACCAACCCTCTCTGGACGCCCCCTGGGGGCTGGTACCAACCCTGGGGGCGTCCAGAGAGGGTTGGTACCAGCCCCCAGGGGGCGTCAAGAGAGGGTTGGTTAACATTCTCCAAAACCATTACTACTGCCAAAGCTTCTTGTCTGGACGCCCCCTGGGGGCTGGTACCAACCCTCTCTGGACGCCCCCTGGGGGCTGGTACCAACCCTCTCTGGACGCCCCCTGGGGGCTGGTACCAACCCTCTCTGGACGCCCCCTGGGGGCTGGTACCAACCCTCTCTGGACGCCCCCTGGGGGCTGGTACCAACCCTCTCTGGACGCCCCCCTGGGGGCTGGTACCAACCCTCTCTGGACGCCCCCCTGGGGGCTGGTACCAACCCTCTCTGGACGCCCCCTGGGGGCTGGTACCAACCCTCTCTGGACGCCCCCTGGGGGCTGGTACCAACCCTCTCTGGACGCCCCCTGGGGGCTGGTACCAACCCTCTCTGGACGCCCCCTGGGGGCTGGTACCAACCCTCTCTGGACGCCCCCCTGGGGGCTGGTACCAACCCTCTCTGGACGCCCCCTGGGGGCTGGTACCAACCCTCTCTGGACGCCCCCTGGGGGCTGGTACCAACCCTCTCTGGACGCCCCCCTGGGGGCTGGTACCAACCCTGTCTGGACGCCCCCTGGGGGCTGGTACCAACCCTCTCTGGACGCCCCCTGGGGGCTGGTACCAACCCTCTCTGGACGCCCCCCTGGGGGCTGGTACCAACCCTGTCTGGACGCCCCCTGGGGGCTGGTACCAACCCTCTCTGGACGCCCCCTGGGGGCTGGTACCAACCCTCTCTGGACGCCCCCTGGGGGCTGGTACCAACCCTGTCTGGACGCCCCCTGGGGGCTGGTACCAACCCTCTCTGGACGCCCCCCTGGGGGCTGGTACCAACCCTCTCTGGACGCCCCCTGGGGGCTGGTACCAACCCTCTCTGGACGGACGCCCCCTGGGGGCTGGTACCAACCCTCTCTGGACTCCACCTGGGGGCTGGTACCAACCCTCTCTGGACGCCCCCTGGGGGCTGGTACCAACCCTCTCTGGATGCCCCCTGGGGGCTGGTACCAACCCTCTCTGGACGCCCCCTGGGGGCTGGTACCAACCCTCTCTGGACGCCCCCCTGGGGGCTGGTACCAACCCTGTCTGGACGCCCCCTGGCTGGGGGCTGGTACCAACCCTGTCTGGACGCCCCCTGGGGGCTGGTACCAACCCTCTTTGGACGCCCCCTGGGGGCTGGTACCAACCCTGTCTGGACGCTCCCTGGGGGCTGGTACCAACCCTGTCTGGACGCTCCCTGGGGGGTGGTACCACCCGTTGAGAAACCCTAGTATAGACTGACCTGTGACTCAGTTCACCAACATGCTCTATCTTAGATAATAATAATAATAATAATAATAATAATAATAATAATAATAATAATAATAATAATAATAATAATAATAATAATAATAATAATAATAATAATAATAATAATAATAACTGTGGGACCGTGATTCTAGGTTTACTTTATTTGTTTAAGGGGGACAGCGTATACATTAATAAAACATTTTACAACTGTAAATGCACCCAATTTTAGCCAAAAGGCTCATTTCCATTCCAAGGTACAGGCAAAAATCCTGTGTGAAAAAGGGTTAGCAATAAAAAAAAAAACAGAATAAAATCAAGATAAATAACATTAGAATAAAAACACAACAAGAGCACATAGACATACAATAGGGATATGTTACGTTCTGGACACCGACCTCGGTCGGTGACCACCCACATTCCTGGCATATGTCACTGGGCTTGTCACCTGTCATTTCCCTGTCAATTAGTGCTGTCACTTAGGGGTGGTTCCTGATTGGCTGTCACGGGGGTGTGTGTGGAATGTTGGTATTTGGTGTCTATGTAACATACCTCTCTTCTGCTTGTCCATTGTCAGGTCTTCACTAATTGCGTTCGGGGATAACGCGGACGGTTCTACTCTGGACCTCCAATAAGCTCCCATTTACCTTATTTTCCACTTGTGCTATTAGCACTTGTTCTCTCTTAGAATTTACTCTGTGTTCTTACTATTAAAGTCGAACCTGTTCAAGAGTAAACACTCTCTGTCTCTGTGATTGCCTTCACCCATTGGAATTCACCTACCTGCATTCTGACAGAAGACCTGACCATCAGAATTCCATGGAGGCCATCATGGAGATGCTCCGGACGCAGGGAGCAGCCCAGACACGGATGGAGGAACATCAGCAGCTGGTCAGCGCCGAGTTAATCCGACTCAATGGGGTCGTCGGATCATCCCAAGCGGTGGCGCAGTCGGCGTTGGCCACAGCCCGACAAGCCCAAGAAGGAGTGGCTGGTGTTCAGTCGGCGGCGGGAGAAGCAGCGCTCCACGCAGAGGAGAGTCGGGGGGTGTTCGGGGTCCAGGAGCGGTCCCGCGAACCACATCTGCAGGCGCCCGCTCGCTATGACGGATCACCGGATGGTTGTCGGGAATTCATCACCCAGTGTCTACTCGTTTTCCGGCTGCAACCACGATCATTTCCATCGGAGACAGCGCAGGTAGCGTATATTATCACACTGCTCACCGGTCAAGCTCTCTCCTGGGATACGGCGGAATTAGAGGCAGGGGCGATAATCTGCGACAGTCTGGACGCCTTTACCCGGGAATTGAGAAGAGTATTCGATACTTCCCGGGTACTCTCGATCTTCGAGGCTGGTGGTCGTCTTCTCGACTGCCGGCAGGGCCTCCGCACGGTCGCAGCTTATGCTATCAATTTTCGGATCTTGGCTCGGGAGACAGCTTGGGCGGAGAACGTCTGCGTGGTTCTGTTCGTCAGGGGACTCTCGGTGCGGATGCGAGATGCGCTCTCCGCGCGTGAGATCCCCGAGCAGCTGGAAGTGCTGATCAACACCACCATCAAGATGGACAATCGGCACCGGGAGAGGGAGAAGGAGCGTGTCAACAACACCCAGCCCCAGGTATGTTTTCCTTCTTCTCCTGGTGTTGATAATTCCATGCATTACACGAGTGGGCCACTGGGTGATGAATCCATGCAGCTTGGAGCGCTGTCGCTCTCGGACGACGAGAGGCAGCGCTTCATCAAAGAGCGACGCTGCTTCCGGTGCGGCCGCACCGGTCACCGCTTCGGCAGCTGTCGGGTCCAGGCTGTATCGGCTCGGCGCCAATCGGGGATGGAAGGTGCGCCGTCGGGCTTCGAAAAGGCGCCAGCAGGTGGGCTCATTCCTGCCAAAACCACG
This sequence comes from Notolepis coatsorum, assembly GCF_963971535.1. NCBI lineage: Eukaryota > Metazoa > Chordata > Actinopteri > Aulopiformes > Paralepididae > Notolepis > Notolepis coatsorum. The sequence goes on from NC_140171.1 coordinate 5,906,178, forward strand.
GATTCTCGTACATTTTTTGAGGTGGCGATCAACTGTGGGGGTGACATTAGGGGAACTAAGGCTCTCATTGACTCAGGGGCGGCGGGCAATTTTATTCACGTGGGATTGGTGAAGGAGTGGGGAACCCCAGTGGAGGATTTAGGGGTTCCCTTACCAGTTTATGCCCTGGACGGTCGGCCTCTGGGCAGTGGGAGCGTCACCCAGCGCACAGTTCCCTTACACATCCGGGTGGAGGGTGGGGAGTGGGAATGGGTTAAATTTTTTGTCATCTTTTCCCCCTATTCTGTCATGGTGTTGGGTCATCCCTGGTTGTCGTCATGTGTTCGTGTCATTAATTGGAGCACGGGCGAACTCTCAACGGCGGCCGACGTCAAGTCGATCGTCAGCGGGAGTTTGCCCAAACCCTTGTCTCCCCCCCCTCTTCTCTTTTGTCTCCTCCCTCTTTCGCCAGGATGGTGGGGAGCGTGGCAGATTCTGATCTACCCTCTAATCCCGATTTAATAGGGGTGCCTGAGATCTATTGGGACCTGGCGGACGTTTTTAGCAAGACGCGTGCTAAAGCACTTCCGCCTCATAGATCATACGACTGTCCCATTAATCTTCTACCCGGTACCTCCCCGCCTCGCGGGCGAATGTTCTCTCTCTCACGCCCCGAAACCTTGGCCATGAACACCTACATAGAGGAGGCATTGCTTGCGGGGCACATACGCCCTTCCACTTCCCCTGCCGGCGCTGGCTTCTTCTTTGTTGATAAAAAGGATGGGGATCAGCGCCCATGCATTGATTATAGGGGATTGAATGACGTTTCCATCAAGAACCGATATCCTTTACCCCTCATGGACACGGCCTTTGAGTGCTTACAGGGGGCACAGGTCTTTTCTAAACTTGACTTACGTAATGCATACAACCTGGTCAGGATTAGAGAGGGAGACGAGTGGAAGACTGCATTTAACACACCCAATGGGCACTATGAGTATTTGGTCATGCCCTTTGGTTTGGCTAATGCTCCGGCAGTCTTCCAAGCCCTGGTTAACGACGTGCTGCGAGACTTGATTGGGGTGTCGGTGTTTGTCTACTTAGATGATATCCTGATTTTTTCTCGCGATATGGTGCAACACCAAATGCACGTTCGGGAGGTGCTAGACCGTCTCCTCAAGCATCAACTATTCGTTAAGGCTGAGAAGTGTGTGTTTCACACGGACACCGTGTCCTTCCTGGGCTTTGTGTTGACGAAGGGCGATCTGCGCATGGATCCAGCCAAGGTGAGTGCAGTTTTGGACTGGCCACGGCCTTCGTCGCTCAAGGGGTTACAACGGTTTTTGGGCTTTAAATTTTTTACAGGCGCTGTCACCAGCCGAGCGTAATTACGACGTGGGTAATCGGGAGTTATTGGCGATCAAATTGGCACTGGAGGAGTGGAGACATTGGTTAGAGGGGGCGGCACATCCTTTCATTATTTGGACTGATCATAAGAACTTGGCTTACATCCAAGGGGCTAAACGCCTTAACGCTCGCCAGGCCAGGTGGACGTTGTTCTTCACACGATTTCGATATACCATCTCCTATAGACCCGGCTCCAAGAATATCAAACCTGACGCGTTGTCACGCCAGTTTGATCTTCCTGGTCGGGAGGAGCAGCCCCATCCCATTATTCCACCGGCCTTGATTTTGGCACCCGTGTCTTGGGGCATAGAGAAGGTGGTAAGGTTGGCGCTAACGCGGGAGCCCGATCCTGGTGGGGGTCCTCCGGGACGGTCGTATGTTCCCAAGGTGGCGCGCTCACGCTTGCTACAGTGGGCACATGCGTCATCCCTCACCAGCCACCCAGGGGCAACCAGGACCCTGGAATTTATCCGTAGGAGGTTCTGGTGGCCGACAGTGGAGGGGGATACGCGTTCCTTTGTGGCGGCCTGTCCGATGTGCGCACGTAGTAAGACCTCTCGACGGGCACCGGCGGGTCTCCTCCGACCACTTCCTATTCCTAAACGACCCTGGTCACACATATCTCTGGACTTTATTTCTGGTCTTCCCCTTTCGGACGGATTCACCACCATCTTGGTGGTGGTGGATCGGTTCTCTAAGGCGGCTCACTTTGTCCCTCTCCCCAAGCTTCCTTCGGCCCGGGAGACTGCTGATTTAATTATACAGCATGTCTTTCGGGTCCACGGGCTGCCAGTAGATATCGTGTCGGACCGGGGTCCTCAGTTCGCCTCCAGGTTCTGGAAGGCGTTTGCCGCCGGCCTCGGCGCCTCTGTCAGTCTGTCGTCTGGGTTCCATCCACAGTCGAACGGGCAGACGGAGAGGGTCAACCAGGATTTGGAGGGGGTCTTGAGATGTTACGTTGCCGGTAGTCCGGCAACGTGGAGTAGGAGGTTGGCTTGGGCTGAGTATGCGCATAATACCCTTCTCTCCTCTTCTACCGGTATGTCTCCCTTTCAGTGCCAGTATGGTTTTCAACCTCCTCTGTTTCCCGAGCAGGAGCAGGAGGCGGAGGTGCCCTCGGCCCAGGCACATGTGGCTCGCTGTCGCAGGACGTGGAAACAGGTTCGGAAGGCGCTACAGAAGGTTTCGGTTAGTACCCAACGGCAGGCTAACCGTAAGCGTCGTCCGGCTCCAGTTTACCGTCCAGGGCAGCGGGTTTGGCTTTCCACCCGGGATCTCCCTCTCCGGGTGGAATCCAAGAAGCTGGCTCCTCGCTTTATAGGACCATTTAAAGTGATTCATCGGGTTAATCCAGTGGCTTACAAGCTACGACTTCCGAGCTCTATGAGGGTTCATCCGACATTTCATGTGTCCCTGTTGAAGCCATTCCTCTCATCGCCCTTGGCCCCGCCACTGCCTGTGGTTCCTCCGCCCCGGTTTATTGGCGGTCAACCCATTTACACGGTGCGGAGGATACTGGGTTGTAGGCGGAGGGGTAGGGGGTTTCAGTTCTTGGTGGATTGGGAGGGGTACGGGATAGAAGAGCGTTCTTGGGTGCCTCAAAGGGATATTTTAGATCCCAGCCTGATCGTTGATTTCCGGCGGCTGAATCCCGAGGCTCCTAGGTGAACGTCTGGTGCCGTTCGTCGGGGGAGGGTACTGTTACGTTCTGGACACCGACCTCGGTCGGTGACCACCCACATTCCTGGCATATGTCACTGGGCTTGTCACCTGTCATTTCCCTGTCAATTAGTGCTGTCACTTAGGGGTGGTTCCTGATTGGCTGTCACGGGGGTGTGTGTGGAATGTTGGTATTTGGTGTCTATGTAACATACCTCTCTTCTGCTTGTCCATTGTCAGGTCTTCACTAATTGCGTTCGGGGATAACGCGGACGGTTCTACTCTGGACCTCCAATAAGCTCCCATTTACCTTATTTTCCACTTGTGCTATTAGCACTTGTTCTCTCTTAGAATTTACTCTGTGTTCTTACTATTAAAGTCGAACCTGTTCAAGAGTAAACACTCTCTGTCTCTGTGATTGCCTTCACCCATTGGAATTCACCTACCTGCATTCTGACAGGGATACAGGTCACAATACAGTTGTGGACACAAGGACAGAGCACATAATCATGACATATTAAAGGACCCAGACATAGACAAACGCACCATATCCACACACACACACACATACACACACAAGACACCTCAGTGTTGACAGTTCTGGTTTTCAATGAGCCATTCCTTAACCCTGCACTTGAATGAATGATATGATGTTGACACTCTAATTGTTTGAGGTATTGAGTTCCATTGGTGGGATGCTCTATATGAAAAGACGGCCTGGCCAAATACACTTTTTTTTTTTTAAGGGATTGTACTTTAATGCCGCACCTCTAGTGTTCCTGGTTGAGGCAGACTTGAGGTTGATGAAACCGGACAAAGGAGGAGGAGCCAATCCACACTTTATTTTAAAAACTAGACAGACGTTTTGGTTTTCTGTGTTAACTGGTTACACTAGTCACTCAAAACAACTCTACTTTTTATTTTTATTTACCAATGCTAGCTTAGCTGAGCACTATCTTCTGTTTCTACCAATGCCCTACTTCACACATTCACACCTGGGAGCCACCCAGTATAACCAGTGTCTTCTACTGTTGGCCCACTAAGCAACTTACTCCACTGGAGCGGTTGGAGGCTAAAGGGAAATATCACCCATTTTAAGAATTCACAATATGTTCTTCCTGTGCCCTCAGGACAGTTCAGTCAGTATGTTCTTCCTGTGCCCCAGGACAGTTCAGTCAGTATGTTCTTCCTGTGCCCCAGGACAGTTCAGTCAGTATGTTCTTCCTGTGCCCCAGGACAGTTCAGTCAGTATGTTCTTCCTGTGCCCCAGGACAGTTCAGTCAGTATGTTCTTCCTGTGCCCTCAGGACAGTTCAGTCAGTATGTTCTTCCTGTGCCCCAGGACAGTTCAGTCAGTATGTTCTTCCTGTGCCCCAGGACAGTGCAGTCAGTATGTTCTTCCTGTGCCTCAGGACAGTTCAGTCAGTATGTTCTTCCTGTGCCCCAGGACAGTTCAGTCAGTATGTTCTTCCTGTGCCCTCAGGACAGTTCAGTCAGTATGTTCTTCCTGTGCCCCAGGACAGTTCAGTCAGTATGTTCTTCCTGTGCCCCAGGACAGTGCAGTCAGTATGTTCTTCCTGTGCCTCAGGACAGTTCAGTCAGTATGTTCTTCCTGTGCCTCAGGACAGTTCAGTCAGTATGTTCTTCCTGTGCCCCAGGACAGTTCAGTCAGTATGTTCTTCCTGTGCCCCAGGACAGTTCAGTCAGTATGTTCTTCCTATGCTCATTTTATCTCACTACCTCTTATGCACTGTAATTTTAAGAGCGCTGCTCTGTTGTAATTCAAAACTGAACTTTGTAAAGAAACTCAAAGTTGCTCTGTTGTATGTTAAATACCCTATTGTATGTCCATTCTATTTTATTATTTTTAGTCTATTTTTAAACTGAAACAAACCGCACTTTTTTTTTTACTTTGTCTATTCTATTTTGTATTACTGAATGAAACTGTAAACAGAGAGGTCTATTGGGATGCTAGATCCTAATGTGAAACACTGTGATTTACCTATACCGCTCTATCTTTTTTATGCTCGCTTATGCCTGTATTTTTTATTGTTGTGAAGCACTTTGAACTGCAACTTCTGTATGAAAAGTGCTATACAAATAAAGTTATTATTATTATTATTATTATTATTATTATTATTATTATTATTATTATTATTATTATTATTATTATTATTATTATTATTATTATTATTATTATTATTATTTTTATTTTTATTTTTATTTTTATTATTATTATTATCTCACATCAAGATATCTGAATTAAACTGTGCTCATTAGCAGCACAAGAGTCAGTTGTAGTCGCATGCGATTTAGGGTCAAATTCATGCAATTTTGTGATTTGAGAGAACATATTATTTTGGCCTATTTCTGCATACAGTGGTCAATCAATCAAGTTGAGACCAGGGTAGGTCATGAGTGTTCCAATCTGGATCTTTATTCAACAATATTTAATTAAAGGTGGAAAATAAGTGGTCTACGTGTTAAAATAATAGCTCTACATTCCAACAGCCATCACTGATATAGAGTGTCTGAACTCCACACTGCAAAATTGGTCTGACAAAAATAAGAAATATTAACAAATTCTTTGCAAAAATTTGCTTGAAACAAGTAAGATAATCTGCCATTGCAGTGAGCAAATTTAGCTTGGTAAGATTTCTTGATTGTAAAAAGTATCGAGGGTTCTCTCTCCTGATTGGATAAAGTGGGAACAGGATACCAGGAAATGTATTTTCTGTTTACTGCAGAGTGGAGGGACTGGGAGACCCATGTTACTGACCAGACACTCTATATCAGTGATGACTGTTTACTGCAGAGTGGAGGGACTGGGAGACCCATGTTACTGACCACACACTCTATATCAGTGATGACTGTTTACTGCAGAGCGGAGGGACTGGGAGACCCATGTTACTGACCAGATACTCTATATCAGTGATGACTGTTTACTGCAGAGTGGAGGGACTGGGAGACCCATGTTGCTGACCAGACACTCTATATCAGTGATGACTGTTTACTGCAGAGTGGAGGGACTGGGAGACCCATGTTACTGACCAGACACTCTGTATCAGTGATGACTGTTTACTGCAGAGCGGAGGGACTGGGAGACCCATGTTACTGACCACACACTCTATATCAGTGATGACTGTTTACTGCAGAGCGGAGGGACTGGGAGACCCATGTTACTGACCAGATACTCTATATCAGTGATGACTGTTTACTGCAGAGTGGAGGGACTGGGAGACCCATGTTGCTGACCAGACACTCTATAACAGTGATGTCTGTTTACTGCAGAGTGGAGGGACTGGGAGACCCATGTTACTGACCAGATACTCTATATCAGTGATGACTGTTTACTGCAGAGTGGAGGGACTGGGAGACCCATGTTACTGACCAGACACTCTATATCAGTGATGACTGTTTACTGCAGAGTGGAGGGACTGGGAGACCCATGTTACTGACCAGACACTCTGTATCAGTGATGACTGTTTACTGCAGAGCGGAGGGACTGGGAGACCCATGTTACTGACCAGACACTCTATATCAGTGATGACTGTTTACTGCAGAGTGGAGGGACTGGGGAGACCCATGTTACTGACCAGACACTCTATATCAGTGATGGCTGTTTACTGCAGAGCGGAGGGACTGGAAGACCCATGTTACTGACCAGACACTCTATATCAGTGATGACTGTTTACTGCAGAGTGGAGGGACTGGGAGACCCATGTTACTGACTGACCAGACACTCTATATCAGTCAGAATGTAGAGCTATTTAACACTTATTTAAACAAAGAATACCACTTACAGCTCCTTTAATTCTACTGTAAAACTCTTTGAAAGGAATAAGACAAAGGGTGTTACAAAAGGAAGACATCCATGGCTAGGTTTCCTGTCTTTGTCCTTGACCAAGGTGCTGGCGTTACAACTGGACCTGGTCCCCGGGCGCGCGCCTCGCGCTCTGCTCCTAAAATAGGCTAAATGCAGAGGACGAATTTCCCCCCCGGTGATTAATAAAGGTACATCGTAACTTAAGAGAAATGTGTTGGGCGGCGTGGGCATATATGAGGGTTATTATCTCTTCTCTTGTATATATATCTATCTGCTCATTGGTTGCTTTTTGTTTAGATTTTTCTTATCTGTGTGAAGTCCTTTGAAATGCTCTTCTTTATGTATGTATGTACGTACTGTATTATATGTATGTACTGTATGTATGTAATGTATGTACTGTATTGTATGTATGTATGTAATGTATGTATGTATGTACAGTATGTGTATGTATGTATGTATGTACTGTATTATATGTATGTATGTAATGTATGTATGTATGTATGTATGTATGTATGTACAGTATGCATGTAATGTATACAGTACAGTATGTATGCATGCATGTATGTATGTATGTATGTATTATATGTATGTATGTATGTATGTATGTATGTATGTATGTATGTATGTATGTATGTATGTATGTATGTATGTATGTATGTATGTATGTATGTATGTATGTATGTATGTACAGTATGTATGTATGTATGTACTGTATTATATGTATGTATTGTATATGTATGTAATGTATGTACTGTATGTATGTATGTATGTAATTGTATGTATGTATGTATGTACTGTATTATATGTATGTACTGTATGTATGTATTGTATGTATGTAATGTATGTACTGTATGTATGTATTGTATATGTATGTATGTATGTATGTATGTATGTATGTATGTATGTATGTATGTATGTATGTATGTATGTATGTATGTACTGTATGTATGTATGTAATGTATGTATGTAATGTATGTACTGTATGTATGTATGTATGTATGTATGTACTGTATTATATGTATGTATTGTATATGTATGTATGTATGTATGTATGTATGTATGTATGTATGTATGTATGTATGTATGTATGTATGTACTGTATGTATGTATTGTATGTATGTATGTATGTATGTAATGTATGTACTGTATGTATGTATGTAATGTATGTACTGTATGTATGTATGTAATGTATGTACTGTATGTATGTATGTATGTATGTATGTATGTATGTATGTATGTATGTATGTGTGTGTGTATGTATGTATGTACAGTATGTACAGTATGTATGTATGTATGTATGTACGTACTGTATTATATGTATGTAATGTATGTATGTATGTATGTATGTATGTATGTATGTATGTATGTATGTATGTATGTATATATGTATGTATGTATGTATGTATGTATGTATGTATGTATGTATATATGTATGTATGTATGTATGTATGTATGTATGTATGTATGTATGTATGTATGTATGTATGTATGTATGTATGTATGTACCGGTATGTATGTATGTTACGATTGTGCTTAATGTCTGATTTAAGTTAAATCAGGGCTCTTAATTTCATGCATTCTGGTGAATTCTAGTGCATGTGAATCACAGACTAATGAGCCAACAACTGCTTAGTACAATCTACTGTTATAAACCTCAAATAAAACCAAAGGTATATCATTAAGGAGGGAGAAGTTAAATCAGACATTTTTGGCTAATCAAAGTCGACTATACAAATCCTAATATACAGGCCTAATATACAGTATGTGTATGTATGTATGTACAGTAGTATGTATGTATGTGTATATGTATAGTAACTTACGTACGTATGTATACCTTTTGTTTCTGTTTTCTTTTCTTAGAAAGAAATAAACAACATCATTGATAAGTAGGAAATAGGGCTAGGGGTCAGACATTCCTTACTTAACCTTTAACCCCATTCAAAGTTAAACACAGTGACTTCATTCAGCTGTAGATTCCCTGTCTGCTGCAGCTGGGGAGGAAACCACACGCTTCATCTCAAAAGACAGGCTTCTGGCTCCCTCTAGTGGCCATTTATGCAAACTGCAACTATGATATCAAGACAGTCATCTTGTTGATGATCTCAGACCTTATATCGATAATAATAATAATAATAATAATAATAATAATAATAATAATAATAATAATAATAATAATAATAATAATAATAATAATAATAATAATAATAATAATAATAATAATAATAATAATAATAATAATAATAATAATAATAATATCTGTCTGATTATTATTATGTATGTATGTATGTATGTATGTATGTATGTATGTATGTATGTATGTATGTATGTATGTATGTACAGTACAGCATGTGCTGTATGTATGTAAATATGACTATGTTACAGAATTCTATATCTGAGATACTTGGAGAGTGAAACGTATCAGAACAATCACTCATATCTTCTCATTTCTACTATTGAACGAAACAGTGAAATTGGACTATTCCCTATTTTTCTGAGAACCCCGCTCCATGACCCCTCCATGACCCCTGACCCCAGGTTGAGACTTGACTTAAATCCTTTTGCTCTTTGGGGAGCATAGGTCATTCATGAAACCTGGTTGAGAACCGCTTGTCTAAATGATAAACGCTTGATGAACAGTGAAGGCAGAGGGAGATAGTGACGCCCATCAAGGATATGAAAGTCTTATACTTCATTTAATTTTTTTTTTATCTACTTTTTCTCCCATTTTCTATTTTTTCTCCCATCCCAATTTCGTATCGCCCAATTCTACCCTCCCCTGTCTCGAACGCTGTTAGGCCACGCCTCCCACAAGCCGGCTGCAATGTGGACGAAGCCTTACATCACGTGTCCCCTCCGGTACTCGAGGAAGCAGCCGTCGCATCTTTTCACCTGCACAGCGCGATTTCTCAGCGGCGGGGGTCTGCGTTTGGAGGGCACGCCGCCCCCGTCGCTTCCTGATTCTGCTGCACAGACGCACCAACCGACCTGTAGGAGTCGCTGTCCACAACGTCCGATCCCCACCCATCAGCTTCCCACCCCCTAACACTTGCCAATTGTATTAGTATGGACGACCAGCCAAGCTGATAGCAATGTGGAGCGCTGGGCTCGAACCCAGCGTCTCCTGCATTGGTGGCGAGCGCCTTGCCCACTACACCACCTAGCCGCCCATATTTCATTTAATTTCAAACCTTTATTTAAACTCAATTAGGTTTCCCTCATTTACAGTCTCGTTGAGTGTACATACAGAAATAAACATAAAAACATATAAAATCACACAGCATATAAAATCTTAACAATATGACAACACTGTAGCGACTATCCTGATGTCCTGGTAGACGCTCGGTTGGGGGCGGGGATGCCTCGTCTTTGACGCACAATTAGAAAATACACAATGTCGAGTCTGTGTCACCTGCCGTTGGGTGAAGTTCCCATTTAATTCAAGTATTTAGCATAATACACGTGATGAGCCAAACAATAATTACTTCATAATGCTGTTAATAATACTTAAACCGAGCGAGGGTACGTGCGTGTGTTCATGCGATAAAAACCGTGAGATCTCTCCGTCACCCATACCTAGATACCTTGATTGACCATAGCCTACACCTGTGCCTTTATTCAAAACATATGCGCTCCGTGCTGCCACCCAGTGCTCCGTGCTGCCACCCAGTGATGAACTTAACAAACTACAAACTAAGCACAAAAACCATCAAATAGCTCCTACACACCGGCCCCAAATGTGAAGGTGGAAAACAATTACATTAAAGAAGAAAAAAGGAGCTATAACAAATGTTCTTGGTTCTTCTCTGAGCCAGAGGTTACCAGCACGTAACTCAACGTTGGGTCGTGACCTTTACCGCCAGACCTTCCACTGCTTCAGTGTACAGTGTCCCCCACCCACCCCTCCTACCCAACCCCCCCCCCCCCCCACTCCTACCCAACCCCCCCCCCCCCACCCACCCAACCACCTCCAATGTACAGTCCCCACCCACCCCTCCTACCCAACCCCCCCCCCCCCAATATTTTTGTATCACAAACAGTACTGTAATTGCAAATCTGGTATGTCATAAATGTATAGATGTAGCAGTACTGTCTATCTGTATGTCATGTATGTCATATTATATGTTACGATGAATTGAAAATGGGGGACCCTGATGTAAACAAGACGAAAGTCTTTCTCTGGTCTGCATCCCCTTAACAATTGTATGTATTGAGCTGTACTGTACTGTACCCATTCTGCAATCTGTTAATAAAGTTTTCATTCATTCATTCATTCATTCATTCATTCATTCATTCATTCATTCATTCTTGAAGCAGAAAGAGCTTGGATATGGGCCGCTCCAACTGCCCTGTCTTGATCTTCAACCGTACTGCCCGTACAAGCCCTTTGCCCATCGTTGTGAGAATGTCTGGGGTATGGGATCATCCCAAGACATGTTCCTTCGACACATTTCTTGCAACAACAGTTTTGGTAGCAAGGTGAATGGTGACGAGAACCCCAACTGGTCACTGGGACTGACGATTGGAAAAATTCCACGTCTGGTGTGTGCTCGCTTTTCCACTCTCAGTCTTTCCTTCTTTGGGTGGCGATACCACACACTGCCATTTTTGTAGTCCGGCTGGACTTGAGGCACAATTTCTCCGTAGCCACTGTCAATCACATGAGTAAGAAAATCTGTGTACTCATTTTGGTAGCCCTTATTCCGTTCAAACTTTATTTTCAGACTCGGAAGGTGCTGTTCCACAATGCACCTGTTGTTTGGCATGGTGATGTCATCCATTTTAAAAGGCAAGTCCATGCAATAATGTCCTTCCTGCATGCAAATAGACTTATCCAAGATCTCTATAAATCTCAGGTCCTCTCTTGACATCTCCTGCTGCTCCTCCAGTGACTTCTCGTTGAACTCTTGGTTGTACTGAGAGACCAACAGCTCCTCCAGTTTGACAATGGATGTCCTATTGGCATATATGGTCGAGCAGCTTCTCTGACAACCATTATTACCCCTCAAAGGACCGTTGACGACCCACCCCAATAGGGTCTTCACGGCATAAGGTCCATCACCTTGGCTGTTGATAATTTCCCAGGGTTCCATGAGTTTTGATGCATTAGCTCCAATCAAAAGTTCAACATCGGCGTCCAATTCTGGGATCCTGATACCCTTCAGATATTCCCATTTTTCGATATCTCGCTGAGTAGGGATGTTACTCTTTGAAACAGGGATTGTTTCATGTGTGAACGTTTCTGGGAGCTCCATAAAGTGGTTATTATCCAACTTCGACACCTCCAGTCCTGTAAGGATTTGGCTTTCAATTACCTTTTCTTGACCCATAGTGCGCATAAGAATGTTGGTCTTTGTACCCTGTAGATTCAGCTTCTTCATAAGATGGTTGGTACAGAAGGTTGCTGTACTTCCTGGGTCTAAGAAGGCGTAGGTCTGCAGCACTCCATTTCCTTTCTTGGATCTCAACTGTACTGGAACAATGGAAAGGGTACAGTCGTGGTCTCCGGCCCCATAACCACATGCCTGAAGAGACACAAGTGCACTACTGACTGATGTTTCTTGTGACTTGGTCACCTTGTCTTTGTTGTGGATATGCAGAATAGTCGGGTGTTTAAGATTGCATTCATCACAGGTCAGACGATTTCTGCATTCCTTACTCATGTGACCAGCCTTTAAGCATCCAAAACAAATTCCTTTTCCTCTCAGAAAGTAGATTTTCTCCCTTTGAGAAATTTTATTCAGTTTAAAACACTTGAAAAATGGATGCGACTCTTCACAATAAAGGCAGGCCTCTGAGGACAACTCCTTAGTTACGGTAGGCTGCTTTGGCATCATGTGCACTGTGGGCACAGTTTCAGCTTGGTTGGTTGCGATGGTTATTGCAAAACTGCTTCCTTTAATGCTGCTCCTGGGTAGCGGCGCGCTCTTATCTACAGGCTTTATTGTGATGCTTGGTCGTGCATCTGAAATGTCGCCAAAAATGGGATGAGACAAGATTTTGACTTGTTTCTCCAAAAAGTTTACCATCTCTGGGAAGGTGGCCCTGTAGCCTTGCCGTTCTTGTATCTCACAAGCTGTAGACCTCCATCTCTCCCGCAGCTTGTATGGCCATTTCATCATAACATTCCTCATGTTTGATGGAACGTTCATCTCCTCCATGTACTGTATCTCTGTTATAGCGTTGCAGCACCCTCTTAGAAACAGCGTGAACTCCTGCAGCGCCTCTACATCCTCTGCTTTAATAACAGGCCATCGAAAGGCTTTTTTCCATGTAGGCTGTTGCTATCCTGTGCTCATTACCAAAGTGTTCTTTCAAAAGACCTTTTGCTCTTTGATATCCTTGTTGTGGTGGCATGTGTAAGCAGCTTCGCACCAGCTCTCTGGGCTTCCCCCTGGTGTACTGCTCCAGAAAATACAAACAGTCTTGATAACTGCATGTTACCTCTTCAACACAATGTTCAAATGTCCTAACAAAGGAAATGAAGTGCAATGGATCACCATCAAATACGGTTATATCTCTTTTTGGTAAAGTAGATAACATTTGCTGTTGAATGAGCAATGTGGTGAGTTCATTCTGCCTTTGCATGATTCCACAAATGGCATCCTGGTCCACTGTATTTTGCACTGCAGCGTTCTGTGTAGACTGTCGTTCCTGTGCAGCTACTGACCTACGAGGTGCAGCAGTGGAGGCCGTGAAAGCGTTTTGAGACTGATGCTTTAGAGTAGTGGTGAGAGACGTCCCAGTGTTTGGTTGCCACTGTGGCATGAGAGTAGTATCCTTTGTTTGTGGAATTGTGGAATGGCGGGACACTGAGGCAGAGCTGAAGAGACGTGGTACCAGCTGGTACCATATATCTATATCTGTGTTAGGATAGGGGTTTGGCGGAGCCCAATTGCAGAACACAGGAGGAGAGAGAATGGAGCAGTTTAGGTGGGACAGGTACAAGAATGTTCAAGGGATGAGGAATGGTGCGTTCCATGTGCCGCACAAGGCGTCCAGGTGAGCGGCGTACCGGGGCGGTGGTCCTGGGGCACAGAGAGAACAGGATTAGCGACAAGGCAATTCAACAAGGTTTTGAGTAGCAAGGCTAGAGCTAGTCGTCGTACCTAGGAAGTAAGGTTAACACTCCGACGAGGGTAGAACAGGATCTGCGGGCTGAAGTATCCTCACGCTGATGAGGGAATCCGTCACAGCCGTGTTGATTGATGGGCTGGCAGCGTGGGAAACCGGGGAACGGATGCTGCCCATATAAGGGTGTGAGAGGATAAGGGGTGAGGGAGGCTTCCGCCGTGATGGTGATGGTGAGGAAGGAGGAGGGGTGAGGAAGGCTCTCGCCGTGATTACAACAGGACCCCCCCTCTACGGGCGCCTCCTGGCGACCCTCCAGGCTTGCCAGGGTTGGCCTGATGGAAATCCCGGACGAGGGCAGGATCCAGAATCATCCGGCGGGAGACCCAGCTGCGCTCCTCCGGGCCGTAGCCCTCCCAGTCAACCAGGTATTGAAAGCCGCGGCCGCTCCGACTGGCCGTTGGTCTGCGGGTGGTATCCAGAGGAGAGGCTGACCGTGGCCCCCAGAGCCCGGCAGAAGGCTTTCCAGACCTGGGAGATGAATTGAGGGCCTCTGTCGGAGACGATGTCCACCGGGATCCCGTGGAGGCGGAAGACGTGGAGCACCATCAGGTCCGCGGTCTCTGAAGCAGAGGGGAGTTTGGGGAGAGCAACAAAGTGCACTGCCTTCGAAAATCGGTCAACAATGGCGAGAATGACAGTGAGGGGGGCAGACCGGTGACGAAGTCCAGGGCGATGTGTGACCAGGGCCGGCCAGGAACAGGCAGCGGACGGAGGAGCCCGGCAGGTGGCCGGTGGGAAGCCTTCCCACGAGCACAGACGGTGCATGCAAGGACGAAGGCGCGGGTGTCTTCCCTCATGGAGACCCACCAGAAGTGCCGCTTCAGCAGGGACAGGGTACGGTCGATCCCTGGATGACAGGCGAACCGGGAGGCGCGGATCCACTGGAGCATCAGGGAGCGGACAAGGTCAGGGACAAAAAGCCGGTTAGGTGGGCCATTACCTGGATCAGGCTGGACACGCTGAGCCTCCCGGACGACAGACTGGATCTCCCAGGTGGCGGAGGCCACCAAACAAGAGGAGGAGAGGATGGTGTCGGGGTGTGAGGGACCCCTTCGGGGGACAAACTGCCGGGAGAGGGCGTCCGGCTTAATGTTCTTGGAGCCTGGCCTGTAGGTCAGGGTGAAATTGAACCGGCCGAAGAACAGCGCCCAGCGGGCCTGGTCGGGAGTTCAGGAGCTTGGCCGTCTGGACATAGGCGAGGTTCTTGTGGTCAGTCCAGACCAGGAAGGGGGTCTCCGATCCCTCCAGCCAGTGCCTCCATTCCTCCAGGGCCAGCTTGACTGCCAGGAGCTCCAGGTTTCCGATATCATAGTTGACCTCCGCCGGGGTCAGGCGGCGAGAGAAGAAGGCGCAGGGGTGTAGTCTCTGGTCGAGAGCGGAGCGTTGGGAGAGGACCGCCCCCACCCCGGTACTCGAGGTGTCCACCTCCACCACGAACTGGCGGGACGTGTCCGGCTGGACGAGGATGGGCGCGGAGATGAAGCGCCTACGCAGCTCGGAGAAGGCGGAGTCCACCTTATCGGACCAGACGAAGGGCACGGAGGGCGAAGTGAGTTGGGTAAGGGGCGCAGCGACCCGGCTGTAGTCCCTGATGAAACGCTGATAGAAGTTAGCAAACCCCAGGAAGCGTTGGAGATGCTTGACGTTGTTGGGCCGGGGCCAGTCTGACACTGCCTTGATCTTCTCGGGATCCGCCCGGATCCGGCCGCCCTCTATTATGTAGCTGAGAAATCCGATGGAGACGTGGAACTCACACTTCTCGGCCTTGACGAAACCGGGGAACGGATGCTGCCCATATAAGGGTGTGAGAGGATAAGGGGTGAGGGAGGCTTCCGCTGTGATGGTGATGGGGTGAGGAAGGCTCTCGCCGTGATTACAACAATCTGTACATATCCCTTACCTACTCTTACTAGTTACTATATCTATATCTGTACATATCCCTTACCTACTCTTACTAGTTACTATATCTATATATATACAAATCCCTTACCTACTCTTACTAGTTACTATATCTATATCTGTACATATCCCTTACCTACTCTTACTAGTTACTATATCTATATATGTACATATCCTACTCTTACTAGTTACTATATCTGTACATATCCCATACCTACTCTTACTAGTTACTATATATACTGTATATATCTGTACATATCCCTTACCTACTCTTACTAGTTACTATATCTATGTATTATGTAGTACATATAGCTTACCTACTCTTAGTAGTTACGCTACTGGCCAGTATGACTACTACCATTGTCTCTTTATACCTGTATCACTGTACATATTAATACTACACCTCTGTACATACATCTGATTAGCACTATTACTCAGTAGTACTAATTTATATATTTTATACCCAGTTTACTCACCTGTACATTGTATATTACTATTGTACTTTAATGTTACATATGCACTCTGGTTGGATGCCAGGCCTCTATTCATTGTACTGTACTTGTGCTGTATGATGACAATGCATTTTAATCTAATCTAATCTAACCATATGTTTTAGCTTTTAAACAGTTTCATTCAATTTCCTTGAATTTGTGGAGCGTGTTTGTTAAGTTAAGAGTTTCTGGCTCTTAAAGCTCATTTATTGTGTCCTAGGTATGACATCACGAAGAGTAATACTTCTGATTGGCTTGTTTAATCGGAAGCCTTTCTTTCAGGTAAATAACCACCCTGACCCAACGACAAAGAGTACCCATATCCTTTTTTCCACAGTGCCTAAATAACATTTCTGACACCCAAATTCACTCCAAGACTTCTATTTTGTATTTATTCTATTTTGAATTAGATTAGATTAGATTCAATTTTATTAAAATGTATTGTCATTATACAACACAAGTACAGTACAACAAAAAGTAATATACAATGTACAGGTGAGTAAACTGGATATAATATTATATAAATGTGTACTGCAGACCAGAGAAAGACTTTCGTCTTGTTTACATCAGGGTCCCCCATTTTCAATTCATAATGACATAACTGCATGTCTATACCACTGACCCTTAGCTGCCAGAGATTTACCCTACCTACTGACTTGTTGTTCACAATTTGTAAGTCAAGTTGGATAAAAGCGTCTCAACTAATTGACTAAATGTTGCAGTTTGACCCGTGCAACAGTTGTAATGTGCACACAGCGTTTAGGTGGTAGTAGCGTTGCTTGGCCACTTGGTGACGCTACAACATAGCAATAATTGTTCTCCGCCGGCCACAGTTCTAGTGTTGCTGTAACGCTCATATGGGAGAAAGAGGGGGGGGGGGGGTAATACTAATAACGCTACGAATTCATAGACTCATAGAGCAGCGTGAGTAAAGGTTCCATCGTCCTGTTTTAATCCCGTGACATATAATTAATGTAGTTACATTAAAACATACAGATTTCTCCGTTTTTTAATTAATCTGATTGAATTGATTGATTGAAAACTTTATTAACAGATTGCAGAATGGGTACAATACAGTAGTACGGCTCAATACAAACAATTGTTAAGGGGATGCAGACGAGAAAAATACTTTTGTCTTGTTGTTTACATCAGGGTCCCCCATTTTCAATTCATCAAGACATTTATGATATACATGACATGACATACAGATATACAGTACTGTTTCATCAAGACATTTATGACATACAACAAGACATATACACAATATACAGTACTGTTTAAGAGAAAGAGATCTTAAAAGAAAAATGTATACATTAGAAGGGGAAGCAACTTGGAGGGGGTTGGGTGGGGCGTGTTTGGACATTTACCGGGGCCAGTTTCTAAGTTCAAGTTCAAGTTTGTTTATTATTTGTCACAACAAAATACAGAATACTTTATGATGAAATGCTTGTTTCTGTATGAGCCCCTGAGAGTGTGCTACATACAGTAAAAAAGTCATTAAGAAGTAAAAAAGTAAGTAAAGGAATGTTCAGTCAATATACAATATACAATACAGAGTAAAATGAGTAACAGTGAGGTACAATGCAGAAATTAGATTGAGGTACAAAACTTAGGGTAGGGTGCCAATGAGGTATGAATAGTGCAAATCTCTTTAATAATAGATACATATAAAGTGTGTTAAAGTGTCTAAAGTGAGTAAAGTGAGTGGTAAGGTGAGTGTTTGTTTTATTTGTTTGTCGAATCTGGGTTGAACATGATTTGCGGAGCTCCCTCTGGTGTTGTGGTCGCGGAATTCACTGACCTTTGGGAAGTATTTCGACATGTACATGGGTATCATTAGTGGTGTAGTGTATCTTGTAGACCAGGCCCTTTGCAAGTTGCTGTACTCTTGTCGTCTACTCTAAGCCATCCTAGGATGTCAAAATGGGCAGGGGTGAGGTGGGTTTTAGGAGTAAGGTCAAGCAGTAGTAGAAAATGTTTAAGTAATTGGCCACATCTCTTCCTCTCTTACTGTTGTTCACGTTTGAACTCTTGTACTGAAGAACCATATAATAGCTCTGTTTTGAAGTTCATGGACAGGCCATGTTTTTGCAGTTGTAAAGTCAATCCGGATCACTTGAGTTGTGAATAGTATAATGTTATTCATATGTTTGACCACTGTGTCGTCTCTCTCTCTCTGTAGGCTGACATTTTGGCTCAATACTTGATTGTTTTGGATGTTCTTATGGAATTGTACAATATACAAGGGGAAAGGCTGAGGGGAGAAAACATGAACAGCTGTGTGATTCTTCAGATAAGAGAGAGCACTGTGTGATGATGACAGTAGACCAAACACACGGAGGAGGTTTGTATATAACAGACATACCACACCGTTTAAGAAGTAACAACTCCTGTTATTCCTATGGTTTAGGATTCATATGATTTGTGTTATCCTTTACGGTTTAGAATTCATATGATTTGTGTTATTCCTATGGTTTAGGAGTCATATGATTTGTGTTATCCTTACGGTTTAGAATTCATATGATTTGTGTTATTCCTATGGTTTAGGAGTCATATGATTTGTGTTATCCTTATGGTTTAGGATTCATATGACTTTATGTTATCCTTGTGGTTTATGATTAATATGACTTTATGTTATCCTTATGATTTAGGATTAATATGACTATGTCATCCTTATGGTTTAGGATTCATATGACTTTATGTTATCCTTGTGGTTTATGATTAATATGACTTTATGTTATCCTTATGATTTGGGATTAATATGACTATGTCATCCTTACGGTTTAGGATTCATATGACTATATCAACCAATCAATCAGCCTTCCTGAAAGGCGCTATATACATTTAAGATATTATTATTATTATTATTATGGTTTAAGATTCATGACTACATTATTATTCCTATATGGTTTAGTCCAATCAATATTTATGGACATTAACTACTCTCCTGAGAACCAAAGCCATAAACCAGAGAACTAAGCCCTAAACCCCAATCAATAAATCAATAAATCAATCAAACCTGTGTTGGTTGGTGTAGTTGGTTCATAAGTAATGTGTGGTCCTGCAATCTATTATCCAACCTTCAGAGTAGAAGCTGAACATCGATCTGTTCTCCAACCTTCAGAGTGGAAGCTCAACATTTATATATTCTCCAACCTTCAGAGTGGAAGCTGAACATTGAGACAAGAGAGCTTATATACTTAAGTGCTTTGAGATGCCTTATGTAAGGCGCTATATAAAATACATTTATTATTTATTATTACTACATTATAGCCTGGCCTGTGGAAGTGGATGTCGTAGGGCGTAGGCTATAAGAGGCTGTGGTGAAAAAGTACACAATCCCCCTTTTCTTAAAGTACAAATACCACGATAGAATAACAGTCAGATTTCAAGTGGAGTCATATTTATTTGTACATGTCTGAATGGGCTTCCCGAGCCCATAATGGAACACTCAGTACTAAAGAAAGTACATGTGCTCCATTTAAAATCAAACGTGAAAGTACTCATTCTAGTTAGGTACCATTGGCTCACTCTCTACTCCTGATAAGACGTCACTACTAGCCAACATAAAACGCGGCACATCAAGGATTAGCCATATAGCGTGATTTTTGAAAGGTATCGTTGCATATGTGGTGAATATTTAACCTGCATTAACATTAATTCAGACAAGGAGTCCACTGAACAGCAGTCTGTCGAGGCAGTGGCTGCGGTGAGACGCTGGATAAGTCGGTAACCTATTTTGAAGACAAAGTCAGACTATAGAATATTGGTTATTGATTGACTGGACATTGATTTTATTAGAGAGGCTTTCAAGGAAGTGTCCCGTTCACAGGGTTATTCAAATTGTAGTTTTTTTTTTTTCATTTTATTTGGTTTCTTGGTTTTCAAAGACCATTTAGCCTTAGTTAAAGGGGTAGTTCCTACAAAACAAATGTAAAAGTGTAGGGACACACTCCAGTCTGTACTGGAACCCTGAAATAAAAGCTGAAACCTACTCTGCAGTGCTCCAGTGAACCCTGAAATAAAAGCTGAATCGTTTAACTGAATCGTTTAACTTCATCCACTAGACGTTAAGCACAATGAGAGAATAATAACATTTAGATCAAGACGTATTATACAGTCTCTCTCTCTCCATTTTGTTATTACATTTATTCATTTTGCTGAGACGCTTTTAAAGTCAGCAACAAGTCAGCAGGAAGGGTACAACTCTGGCAGCTAAGGGTCAGTGACATTGTTCGTCAAACCGTATAGAACTTGAGTGTTACACTTTTTTTATCCACTTTTTCTCCCCATTTTCTATTTTTCTCCCATCCCAATTTCGTAGTATCCAATTCTTCCCTCCCCTGTCTTGATCGTTGCTAGACTATGCCTCCCACAGGTCGGTTGTAGTGAGGACAGAAGCCTTGCATCACGTGTCCCCTCCGGTACACGAGGAGGCAGCCTGTCGCATCTTTTCACCGCAGCAGCTCGAACTCTCAATGGCGAGGAGTAACGCGTGGGAGGCTCACGCTGTCCCCGCTATTTCCGGCTTCCGTCGCACCGGCGTCACCAAACCGACCTGTAGGAGTCGCTGTCCACAATGTCAAATCCCAACCCACCGGCTTTCCCACCCTCTAACACTTGCCAATTGTGTTAGTATGCCGAGAGCTGGGCTCGAACCCAGCGTCTCCTGCATTAGAGGCGAGCGCCTTGCCCACTGCGCCAATCAGCCGCCCTTAAATTTTTTTTTTTTTTTTTTTTTTTTTAATTTCCTTCAGGGGCCCTGAGCGGGGCTCGAACCAGTGATCTTCCGATCATGAGACCGGAGCTCTACTCATGTAGCCACGCTGGCAGACGAGTGTTACACTTTGAGTGTATAGTAGTATAGACATGTTAGCTTGGTAGGTAGTAGTACAGGTATAGTAGCATAGTACATAGTAGTATATAGACATATTAGCACAATAGATAGTAGTATAGGCATAGTACATACTAGTAGTATAGGCATGTTATCTTGGTAGGTCGTAGTATAGGTATAGTAGCATAATACATAGTATAGTAGTATAAACATATTAGCATAGTAGGTAGTATAGGCATATTAGCATATAGTACATAGTAGTATAGACATATTAGCATAGTAGTAGTATAGACATGTTAGCTTGGTAGGTAGTAATACAGGTATTATAGACTACAAACATCACAAAACAAACTGGTCAGACTACTGCTTGACCTTACTCTAGCTAAAACCCACCTCACCCCTGCCCACTTTGACAACCTAGGATGGCTTAGAGTAGACGACAGAGTACAGCAGCTTGCAATGGGCCTGGTCTACAAGATACACTACACCACTAAGATACCCATGTACATGTCGACAGGGTTAGAAATTAACATTTTTTTTCAAGGGCTTTTTTTGCCCCCCTTAATTGATTTTCGGGGGCTTTTTTTTGTATTTCGGGGGCACTGAATTTTTATGATAAACGGTAGGGGTGGGACGGTTCACAAAATGGACGGTTTGGTTCGTATCACGATTTTGGGGTCACGGTTTTCAGTTCGATATACGTTAATTTTTATTAAAAAAAATTTAACACTCAAATCTAAACATGCTTCTTATTTATTAAAAATAAAATAAAAGGTTTACAGTGTTTACAGCCTTAAATAATGTTTGGCACACAAAGACCGAACTGACTAAATATAGGCTACATTTGTCAAAGTATTAACTTAGTGCAAACAAACAATATGCTCAGCCAGCACTAGACTTTCCTTTCTTTAATTAATATAAACACACAAAAACAATAATAATAATAATAATAATAATAATAATAATAATAATAATAATAATAATAATAATAATAATAATAATAATGACTTGGATTTATATAGCGCTCTTCATGAGACCCAGAGCGCTTCACAGAGTCCATTATTCATTCATACACAGTCATACCGGTGGTGGTAAGCTACAATTGCAGCCAGAGCTGCCCTGAGGCAGACTCACGGAAGCGTGGCGAATAATCATCGCCTACGGCCCCTCCGACCACCACCAACATTCATTCACATGCATACACATTCATACGAGGCAAGTAGGTTAAGTGTCTTACCCAAGGACACAACGGCAGTGGGATGGACATGGGCTTGAGCGGGATTCGAACCACCAACCCTTCGATCATTGGACAACCCGCTCTACCCCTGAGCCACGCCGCCCAATTCCCTGATTGTCAGTTCTTAATGGAAAGATTCATTTTCTGCTTGAAATTATTATGTTTCTGTCTACATTTATTTAGACTAACATTATTTAAATATTGAGTGCAACTGTGGTGGATTACGTAATTCGGTGAGTTGGAACTATCTATGGGTTGGCGCCGGGTCCCCACGGACATTTTAGCGTGTGGCACCTTCAGTTCCGGTCACGTTGATAACATCAACAAGCAGCGCGAAAGCGGCAATAGTCCCGGTTGGAGTTAGTAAAACACAGTTGTATGTTAGCCTTCTTGGATGTTGAATAAACGCCTATCATTGTCTTTAAACACCCCGCCTCTCAGACTCCCATTTCCTCCTCTGCTACAGTAGCTAGTAGCTACGGTGACATTTCATTGACTGTACAGTATTAGCTTGCGGGCTGCGTCGGGCTACCATAGTTAAAACGTGCGTTGTGTTTACAAACTGCTAACGCTATGGCAAGATGTGTGTAGGCCTATGTAATGTTAATGGCTATGTTTTTAAAGTCGTAATGAAGATTGATTTATATTGTGCGTGCCATTTTTACACAAACTGGCTGCTGCTGCTGCCTGCAGCCAGTGCAGAACACCGGCTCCCCGGGCTCCGCCAAATGATTTTTTTTATTTGCGCGTCATCTGAACCGTACGATACACAGACGCTCCATTACCGGATAAATTAGTAAACTGTCGGGGGCATTAAGTGCCCCCCTTAACTGGTTTTCGAGGGCATTTTGTCCATTTTCAAGGGCATTATGCCCCAAGCCCCCGTTAATTTCGAACCCTGCATGTCGAGATACTTCCCAAAGGTCAGTGAATTCCACAGCCACAACACCAGAGGGAGTTCCACAAATCATATTCAACACAGATTCGTCTCAAACAAGGGACTAAACACGTTTAGCAATTATGCCACATCAATGTGGAGCGCCCTACCCACAGCTGTAAAAGAATGTGAATCCCTACCCACCTTCAAAACCGCCCTCAAACAGCACATACGGGAGGCTGCAATTTGAAACTGGCCCCCGTAAATGTCCAACCCCCTCTTAATGTACAGTTTCCTCCCCCTCTAATGTATATAGTTTCTGTTAAACAGTACTGTATATTTGTATATCTTGTATGTCATAAATGTAACAGTACTGTATATCTGTATGTCATGTATGTCATAAATGTCATTATGAATTGAAAATGGGGGACCCTGATGTAAACAAGACGAAAGTCTTTCTCTGGTCTGCATCCCCTTAACAATTGTGTGTATTGAGCCGTACTGTATTGTACCCATTCTGCAATCTGTAAAATGTTCAATCAATCAATCAATAAATCAATAGTAGCATAGTAGATAGTAGTATAGACATATTAGCACAGTCCAACAGTACATATTAATATAATCCACCAAATTCCATGGCCGAAAGGAACAGGAAGAAGAAAAGTTCTTATATATACCTGCCCCTACACACATACAGCACACCGATAGACTTATTGCGTAAAACCAAACAGAATGTACTACATACCCATTTTGCAAAAATGGAAACATCAACACAACTAAATTAAATCAACATAAATAAACCCATTTTGTGTATCTATCAGTCAAACTACATATTTAGGTTCATTCATTTATACACACACACACACACACACACACCTGTATATATAATTAATGTATTATTCTATATTATACTTCTATATACTATATCATTTTATAATTTTTCTTTTATTATAATATAACAAAATCATACTATTTATACTACACCATATTGGTATACAGTATTATATTATTATTCTGTTACGCTGATATATACGCAGTAAAAAAATTTACTCAAACTGAATTTTTTTTTACTCAGTTTGAGTAAAATTTACTCTGCGAAATTTACTGTGATACTATATTACTATACTCATACTGGCCTATACTGCAATGCTATGCTATGTTTTTTTTTTTGATCCACTTTTTTCTCCCATTTTCTATATTTTCTCCCATCCCAATTTCGTATCATCCAATTCAACCCTCCCCTGTCACGAACGCTGTTTCTTGCCTCCCACAAGCCAGCTGCAATGTGGACTAAGTCATACATAGCACAAGTCCCCTCCGGTACTTGAGGTAACAGCAGTCGCATCTTTTCACCTGCGCAGCTCGATCTCTCAGTGGCGAGGAGTAACGCGTGGGAGGCTCACGCTGCCCCCGATACTTCCTGATTCTACTGCGCAGGCGCACCAACCGACCTGTAGGAGTCGCTGTCCACAACGCCCGATCCCCACCCATCAGTTTCCCACCCCCTAATACGGCCAATGTGTATTAGTACGGACGACCAGCTAAACTGAAAGCAATGTGGAGCGCTGGGATCGAACAGGCGAGCCCAGCGTCTCCGCATTCGTGGCGAGCGCCTTGCCCACTACGCCACGTAGCCGCCCCAATGCTATGCTATGTTATCCTGTTATGCTAAACTGCAATATTATACTAAACTGTGCTATACTGTCTATTTATCTTTTCTTTGTACAACCTTTTGAAGTGAAATATATTAGTAGAACTCGTTTCATCATTCTGCAAAGAGTTCCATAGTTTGATACCTATAACTGAGGTGCACCTTTGTTTTAAGTTGGTTCGTGAAAATTGGTGCTTAAAATTGAATTTCCTTCTGCTGTCATCTGGACAGGGAACGAACAATACTCTGCATTTTGCTCTAAACAGAACTAATAAAGTCTGTATTTCAGCTAACTCTTTAAGTTTCAATAGTCTGGATTTAATAAATAATTCATTGGTATGTTCTCTTGAATCTACTTTGTGAACTATTCTTACTGCTCTCTTCTGTAATATAAATAATGGCTTTATGTTGCTTTCATACGTGTTACCCCACACTTCCACACAGTAACTCAAATATGGTAGGATGAGTAAACAATATAATATTTGCATAGAATAATAATCAAGCACATTCTTTGCCTTGTTCAAAACAAAAACACTCTTGGCTGCCTTCTTTTTATGTACATTAAATGATGGCTTCGCCTTTGGGCCGAATAGGCCACTAGTGCATCCGAAGGAAACCATGAAAATTGGGAATTGGAACGTACGAACACTGTACAGGAGCGGCAACATTGCCATAGTAGCAAGAGAGATGACAACCAGAGGAATCGACATCATAGGAATCAGCTAAACACACTGGACGGGGCAAGGAAAAGTGGAGCTTGCAACCGGAGAATCCATAATTTACTCAGGAAGAGATGATGACAACCACAGACAAGGGGTGGGCATAGTGATGTCTAAAAAAGCAGCAAGAGCACTGACAGTGAAAGGATCATTCAAGCTAGGTACCATTCCCAACACATCAAGCTCACAGTTGTCCACATCTATGCACCCACAGAAGATGCAAGTAAAAAATGAGTTCTACAGGAGACTGCAAGACAGCAGGAACATACACAACATGCTGATCATCACCGGGGTTATGAACGCCAAAGTGGGAGATGAAAACCAGGGCTACGAAAGAGTGATGGGCAAGCATGGGATCGGAAAGCGTAACGACAACAGAGAAAGACTGTGTGAAATGTCTGACATGAACAAGCTGGTTATTACTGGAACACTATTCCCACATAAGAATATACACAAGGCCACGTGGGTATCTCCGGACGGGAAGACCAAGAACCAGATAGACCATGTGCTAATTAACAAACGATTCAGGAACTCAGTGAAAGACACAAGAGTATGCAGATCTGCAGACAGTGCAGACATTGGAAGCGACCACTACCTTGTGTGCACAATGGTCAAGTTAAGACTGAACACGAAGCAGAAGGAAAAGAAAAGCACCAGAGTCAAGTACAACACAACAAAGCTGAAAGATGAAGCCATCCTGAAGACTTTTACCATCAACCTGAGAAACAGGTTTCAGGTGCTGGAAGATGAAGGGCGAGGAATAGAAGACAACGAAGAGGTGGAGCGTGACTCTCAGGTTCTGGAGAAAGCCTACACAGAAGTCGCTGAATCAATCCTGGGTAGACCACGGAAGAATAAGAAGCCATGGATCAGTGAAAAATCATGGAACCTTGTAGACCAGCAGGAAACAATAAACAAGAGGATCCTTGGCACACACTCGGAAAGAATCAAGAAACAGCTAAAAGCAAAGTACACAGAGAAGGATAGAGAAACAAAGAGAAGTATAAAGACAGACAAAAAGAAATGGATGGAGAACATTGCAAGTGAAGCAGAAGAAGCTGCAAGGAAACAACAAATGAAGACACTGTACGGTCTTACGAAGGCACTGTGCAACGAGAGACCTAGACAGAGCACAGCAGTACTGGACAAGAATGGCAACCTCATCAGCGGAAAAGATGCAGTGCAGGCAAGGTGGACAGAACACTTCAAGGAAGTACTGAATAGGGAACCACCAGAAAACCCAATAACTGCTGAGGAAGAATGTGAACTCACTAACATGATTGAAGAGATTCCTGTACATGAACCAACACTAAGTGAAGTAAAGGAAGTGATTAAAGGACTTCAGAATGGGAAGGCACCAGGAATCGACAACATCACAGCCGAGTTATTAAAAGCAGACATCGAGTTTTCAGCAAAGAAGGTACATCAATTGTTGGAAAAAATATGGAGGCAGGAGAAGATCCTGAAGAACTGGAAGAGGGGGCTTATCATCAAACTAGCAAAGAAAGGAAACCTCAAGAGGCATCACCCTACTTCCAGTCGTAGGGAAGATACTTGGCAGGATCATCATTGACTGAATCAGAATTGGAATCGACTCACGGCTAAGAAAAGAACAAGCCGGTTACAGAAGAGGAAGAGGAACAACAGAACAAGTCTTCATACTGCGGAACATCATTGAGCAAGTAAACGAGTGGCAAGCAACACTCCACCTGAACTTTGTGGATTTTGAAAAGGCTTTCGACTCAGTCCACCATGAAAGCCTATGGCTAATTATGAAGAAATATGGAATCCCAGAGAAGATTGTCCAGATAGTGAAAAGATTTTCTATGAAGACTTCCAGTGTGCAGTAGATAAGACCAAGGAGAAATATGCGAGTGGTTTAACATCAACAGCGGTGTCAAACAAGGATGCAACATGTCAGGTTTTTTATTCTTAATGATCATGGATTGGATAATGAGAAGAACAGTTGGACAAGGCGAGAATAGAATCAGATGGAAGTTGACATCAAAACTCGACGATCTGGATTTTGCAGATGATGTAGCATTACTCTCCTCTACCAAACACCAAATCCAGGAAAAAACGACAAGAATGGAGAGAGAAGCCAGACGAGTGGGACTCAAGATTAACACCGGAAAGACAAAAACCATGAGAATGAATGCAAGAAACCATGACAAAATCAACATCAACGACCAAGAGATAGAGGATGTAGACCAATTCACATACTTGGGAGCCACCGTCTGTAAAGAGGGAGGAGGTATGAAAGACCTAAAGAACAGACTCTCCAAAGCAAGAGGTGCATTCATCAAACTCAAAAAGATCTGGTACTCCAACAGCATCTCAAGAATGCTGAGATTGTACAAAACACTGGTTGTGCCAGTCCTACTGTATGGATGTGAAACATGGAAGATGAACAAGGGCGACAACAAATCAGTCGACGTGTTCCATAACAGATGCCTCAGAAGAATCCTCAGAAGAATTCTCAGAATCCAGTGGCAAGACCGCATCAGCACCGTAGAGCTACTAGAAAGAGCCGACATGAAGCCGTTGAGCAAGGAAGTGAAGTGGCGAAGATGGAAGATGATAGGACACATACTGAGGCAAGACCACAACAACGACTGCAACATATCAATGACTTGGGCACCAGAAGGGAAAAGAAGAAAAGGAAGACCAAAAAATACCTGGAGACGCACAGTAAAGAAAGAAAGAAAAGAGGCAGGGTGGAGCTCATGGCCTGAAGCAAGAACAACGGCAGCTGACCGGGAGAAGTGGAAACGCTCTGTGAAGGCCTTATGTGCCACTAGGCACAAAGTGGATAGGTAACGGGTAACAAATGATGGCTTCCATGTCAATTTCTCATCCAACATAACACATTTTACTCTTACATCGTGCTCAGGTTGGAATTCCTTTCCATCCCAATCACCCCCGCAGTCAACACATCGTAAGCTAGCTATAGCTAGCTAGCTGTTGGTCGTTTTTCATGTCAAAATAATGACCAAACAGTATCACAGACATTTTTAAGTTTGATTAAGGGAACCCGAATTTCACACCATGCAGGGAGCTCACAGATCTGATGTAAACACCTGATATTTACCCACATCTGTCTGAATATACCTGCATATAATCATTTTACATACCCGTACATATTATATCTACGTATAGATTAGATTCAATGTATCCTCATCATGCAGCACAAGTAAAACGAAAATAAGTTTGGCATCCAACCATGCAGAGTGCAAATGTAACAGTAAAGTGCAATAATGTACAGGTGATTAAATATAAATGAGTACTACTGAGTAATAGTGCTAATCAGATGTATGTACAATGTACAGTATTATGTACAGTGATACAGGTATAAAGACACTATGGTAGTAAGTAATATTGGCCAGCGGTATAACTAGTAAGAGTAGTAGGTGTATATAATATATACAGTATATATATATAAGGGTATATATCCCGACCCTTACCTACTCTTACCACTGGCCAGTATGATTTACTACCATAGTATATTTATACCTGTATCACTGTACATACATCTGATGAACATTATTACTCAGTAGTACTCATGTATATATACACACTAAATTGTACATTGCATATTACTATTGCACTTTACGGTTACATTTACACTCTGGTTGGATGCCAGACCTATTAGATTAGATTCAAATCTATTGTCATTTGTATACAGAACAAGTACAGTACAACGAAAATAATTTTGGCATCCAACCAGAGTGAAAATGGATGAATAGACATAATAAATGTGTTGTACTGTACGTGCATGTGCTGTATAATGATAATACATTTGAATCTAATCTAATCCTCCACATGGTTGACAGGACAGGATTACAATCCCTGGTGAGAGAGAGAGAGGATGTGTGAGAGAGAGAGGATGTGAGAGAGAGAGAGAGAGAGAGAGAGAGAGAGAGAGAGAGAGAGAGAGAGAGAGAGAGAGGATGTGAGAGAGAGAGAGGATGTGAGAGAGAGAGAGAGATGGTTGAGTTTGGGCAGTCCTTCTGGTTTGACGTCATCACTTCCGCCAGGCCCCCCCCCCTCACACACACACTCTCCCAGTCACCGTCCACTTCCAGTGTCGGGCTGTCGGCGCTGTGTGTGCGTGAGTGTGTGTGTGAGAGAGTGTGTGTGTGTTGGCTTCTGCCGACAGAATCCAACATGGAGTAGCCAGAGAGATGGGGCTCGTGCGGGGCCATCCTCACCGACATCAACGCACGGTTCGAATCCCAACCGCCGCGTTTTTCAGCAGCACGCGCCGGGACGAGGAAAATAAGAAGAAGACGCGTGTTTCCAAAAAAAAGGGATAAAAAACACAACTGTCTCTCTCTCTCCATGGATGCGCTCGAATAATTTAGTGGAAGAAGCGCAGTAGAGAGACCGAGAGAGAGACGTCTGAGGAGGAGGGGAGACGAGAGAGGGAGAACGAAAACAAACAGAGAAAACGGAGAAAGGAGACTGGTTTTTATTTTTGCTAACGGACAAGAAGAGAGAGAAAATGAAGACACCGCGCTACTATGTACCCACGACGGGATCTGTTTATAGGTGAAGCGAAAAAATGACCGAAGAAACACACCCAGACGAGTAAGTATAGACCCCACGACGACAGACATAAACGGTCTTTTTGTTGATGTGAGTTGGTGGTGACGCGTTTCTTCTAGAGATACCGGTTCATCTTTTTTGATTGACGTCGTTATGATGATGGGCAGTGTGTCAAGCCCCCCCTCGGGCCCCTCCCCTCCCGAGAATGCTTTGTTGTTAAGGTTACGGTGGCGCGGGCGGGCGGGGGTGTTGTAGGTTACAGTGTGTGTGGGTGAACGTGAAGCGCGTGCGGGCGGTTGGTGGTGTTGTCAGTCTCCCTCTCTCTGTAACTCTCTCTCTCTCTGTTTCTCTCTCTCTCTAACAATGTTAACGAGAGTGAATCGTTATAACCCTTTCACTGCCACACGGCAGAAGCCAGGTTAACCCTTTACTATCTATCACACAACCGCCGGTCACCTTCTTCTGTGAATTGTCGTCGCAGTGAAAGAGTTAACCGTTTTGGTGGTAGTGCGGCAGTGAAGGGGTTACTAGGTTATAACAGAGTGTCAAGTGGAGCGCGCGGGGTGACTGCATGCAGGGCCCCGCCCCCTCGAGGCTCGAGCCCTCCCTCCTCCTGGCAGCGTGAGGGACGTCGGGGGGGAGGGCAGGGTCGGAAACACTTTGTAAAGGGATTTGCCGAGAATAGTTAAAAATACACAGGCTAGCTATACCCTCCGTTCTAGATAATAATAATAATAATAACGTGTGGCCATGCGAATACTGTGCGCGCGGTCAGAGGGGGGAGGAGGGGGGTTGTTTGTGGTGGTCGCTTCTTCAGACTAGAAAGACTTTCTTTGTGGAGGGGCTGCTGACGCAATATCCGCCATTTTTTTTCTCTTCGTGAATCGGCTCTCATTTGCATACTGTCCTGTCCTTCCATTCATAAAAATACCAACGGGCAAAAGGCCGGGGGGGGGGGGCTGTCTTTTGGGACGCGGTACTCTATGTAGAGAGAATCTTGATCATATTATGGTTTTTGAAAAGTAGTGTAACGTCATCATCAGCGGCCTGCGTGGTTCACAAGTTCAAGTTTAGAGACCCTCTTTTATTATGCCGTGCTGAGAGGACGGGTTCGGGCTGCTGCAACAGACGAAGAAATAGATGGTTGCAGTAGTTTGTGTTGTATATTTTTTGTATCATGTTTGGTCTTTATTCTTTTAGCTTTTTACTGTATGAAGCACAGTCTCAGGTGCTCATACAGAACCAAGTATTTCACTGTAATGTACATTATATATGTGACGGATAAAACAAAACTTGAAACTTGTCCCACAGCAGGCAAACGTATGTTGAATTGAAAATGGGGGACCCTGATGTAAACAAGACGAAAGTCTTTCTCTGGTCTGCATCCCCTTAACAATTGTGTGTATTGGGGGGCGTCTACGTGGTGCAGTGGGCAAGGCGCTCACCACGAATACTGGAGACGCTGGGTTCGCCTGTTCGAGCCCATCGCTCCACATTGCTTTCAGTTTAGCTGGTCGTCCGTACTAATACACATTGGCAGTATTAGGGGGTGGGAAACTGATGGGTGGGGATCGGGCCTTGTGGACAGCGACTCCTACAGGTTGGTTGGTGCGCCTGCACAGTAGAATCAGGAAGCGATGGGGGCGGCGCCCCTCCAAAGCGCAGACCCCTGACGCTGAAAGATCACGCCGCGCAGGTGAAAAGATGCGACTGCTGTTACCTCGAGTATCGGAGGGGACTCGTGCTATGTATGGCTTACACGTCCACATTGCAGCCGGCTTGTGGGAGGCACGAAACAGCGTTCGAGACAGGGGAGGGTTGAATTGGATGATACGAAATTGGGATGGGAGAAAAATAGAAAATGGGAGAAAAAGTGGATCAAAAGAAAAAACAATTGTGTGTATTGAGCTGTACTGCATTGTACCCATTCTGCAATCTGTTAATACAATTTTCAATCAATGTGTTGTGTTTGTTAGAATATATGTGTTGTGTTTGTTAGAATATGTGTTGTGTTTGTTAGAATATATAATAATAATACAACTTTATTTGTATAGCACTTTTCATACAGAAATTGCAGTTCACTTCAAAGTGCTTCACAGCAGTAAAAAATACAGGCATAAGCGAGCATAAAAAAGATAGAGAGGTAGCAAGGTAAGGTAAATCACAGTGTTTCGCATTAGGATCTAGCATACCAATAGGCCTATCTGTTTACGGGTTCATTGAGTAATACAAATAATAAAATAGAATAGACAGAGTAAAAAAAAAAGTGTGGTTTGATTCAGTTTAAATATAGGCAATACTAAAAAAAATATAGAATAGACAGATTTGAGATCACGGGGGACTCTAACCCATACATGTGTTGTGTTTGTTAGAACGTTATCTGTCCAATGACATAAATCACGCGCGCCTCAACTGTCTTAATTGTTGTTATTACTAAATATATTCTGTCGGACAACACATGGACTGCAAGAATAATGTGAAAACCAAGAGTGAGTGAAATGAAGTTTGCCCTATAATTTGTCAGGCCATTTTCTCACCCTCTTTTTCTCGTGCCTGCGATTCTTAACCCTTTTACTACCAAAGGGTTAACCCTTTCACTACCACACTACAGAAGGTTAACCCTTTCACTACAGACGGTAACCGTCTGTGGTGTGGTAGTGAAAGGGTTAACCCTTTCTGCAGTTTTCTTATCTGAAAAAAAAATATATATATATATATCTAACCCTAACTAACCTTACTGTCATGCACTTGTCCTAATAAACTAACCTACACTGTAGCACTCAACACTTTGATGAACATTGTTACTCAGCTGATTAGAGTTGTGCCCTTCCTGATGACTTCTTGTCGTACAGAACTTTGGATAAAAGCGTCAGCTAAATGACTAAATGTAAATGAAAGGGTTAATGTCATCATCACACACACACACACACACACACCTTTTCTCAAGTTATCAATAGCAAACCCGTAGTTACTCATGCCCCATTGTGTACGCATGCCTTCCCAGTTCTTTATCCCGGGGCGTGTTGTATAGAGCTCTGGCACGGGCTGGGCTCTGGGGCCGCAGGAAGGAGTTTACGGCTATCTTTTCTCACCGTGATTTATCATCCCGCTCACACACACACACACACACACACACACCCAGGTACAGGTAAACACATGACTCAAGAGTCGATCGTGTAAAAAAAAAAGGGGGAGATAATAGTTTGAACTTGTGAAATGTTTACCCATGCTGAAAAGGGTGCAGAGAAGGAGCGGGACTATAATGCCAGTGAACTCCTGCTCTCTGGGAGTCAGAGTACGACGGGGGAAGGGGGGGGGGGGGGGGGGGGGGCGTCTAGGGATGCACCGATCCGACTCTTTCAGTCCCGATACCGATACCTGGGCTTTGGTTCAATTAATAAACTGTATGCCTCACTGTGTGGAATAGACTGGGATAATTCTTTTGTGCACGGCAACATCAGGCTTGACTTAAAACATTACTTTCCTAACTTAGTGTTACAAAATGTAACAAATGAACACATAGATATAAATTTACTGAATTGTTATTTATTATAATCTTTTTAAAAAAATTTTGACACCAGATCCAGCTATTGTAGTCATATCTGGGCCGATATCCGATATCAATATCGGATCGGTGCATCCCTAGTCAGAATACGACAGGAGGTGGGGGGGGGCCGTGTCTGCACAAACGGGTTTTTCCCTGGAGTCCCTGGAAATTATATCACAAGTTTGAGTCCCCCGGAGCCATATACCAGTTACACAACAAGAGGGCTTTGTGTATTCCAGAGCTTTAAGTTACTACACTAAAAAAAATATCTGCATTTATCCACATGGAAACGAACCCCCCCCCCCCCCCCGACCGCAACAGTCAACACGGATTATAATGTATTTCATTTCGACGCTCTCATGTTTACACGCTCCCAGGTGTAGCTGTGGAGTAGAGAAAAGCAACCTAATCTCACTCATTAACATGAAGACTCTGGTTCGTCTGACAGAGGCCTTTCTCTCCCCCTGCAGCCCGGAGAGCAAATACATTGTCATATAAACATAGACGATAAACATCGCTACATTAATACTAACACGCCAACATTATGGGAAATGCGCTTGCCGTCTTCTCCGGAGTCAGACGAGAAGATAAGATTAAAGATACCAATTCTCTCTCTGTGTGCGTTCGGTAGAAAGCTGGCTGCAAGCTAGCCTAACTTGGCACAAAACGAATGGAAGCGGATAGGGACCGGCTAGCCTAGCTGTTGGGCCAAAAACACCTCTCTCTGCGTTTTAAGCTAGGCTAGCTGGTCCGTATCCGCTTCCATTAAATTGTGCTAAACTAGGCTAGCTTGCAACCCCTTGATACTCCATGATATAGTTATTTAGGGACGTTTCTTTGCTCACGATCTGAGTATCCGCTGATACCGAGTCGTGGTCTGATATCGGCATTTTCCAAGATAATACAGCTGTACAGTATCACACTTTAAGGTACATTAAAGTTGGTAAAAAAACCTGCATCACACAGCTTTCCCTTAAGGGTTTTCTTTCTTTTATAACAAAGGATCGGAATTCGATCAGGCTTAATATAGCCAACACCGATCTTTCAGATCGTCTCTGCCTGGACATCCCATGTCATTTTAGCATCACAGTGTTTCTTACACTGCTGTCGGCCCGACAAGGTACATTTACGAAGTTTCAGGCTACTTTGGCCCGACGAGGTACATTTACTAAGTTTCAAGCTACTTTGGCCCGACAAGGTACATTTACTAAGTTTCAAGCTACTTTGGCCCGACAAGGTACATTTACGAAGTTTCAGGCTACTTTGGCCCCGATAAGGTACATTTACTAAGTTTAAGGCTACTTTGGCCCGACAAGGTACATTTACTAAGTTTCAAGCTACTTTGGCCCCGATAAGGTTAGGGATGCACGATAAGGGCCGGTATCAGCAATTATGACGTCATCCCGATAAACCCGATAACGTTATTAACTCTTTCAGTGCCACTCACGAGATTTCTTGTGTTTTTTTATAGGTGGTTGCTAGCCACTCACGAGATTTCTCGGATTTTTTTTTATTTTTATTTTTTGCGATCTGAAAAATTATTGCATCACCCGAGCCTACCCGAGTATAGCCGAGGGGCGCCGACGATCACTGTGGAAAAAAGCGCCCCCTGTCGTCTCCCAGATGACATAAGTGATTTTGGAATGGACTCAATGAAAATGAATGGGGAAAAAAATCCGGTACTCCACATTTTCCAGTTCACTGATCCAGCCGGGGTTACCACAGTTCATTCTGGAGCCTCAGATCCCCGCGGATCATAGAGATCTACTGTGTCGCGTTGGATCCATACACTTAT
Source organism: Notolepis coatsorum (assembly GCF_963971535.1). Lineage (NCBI taxonomy): Eukaryota > Metazoa > Chordata > Actinopteri > Aulopiformes > Paralepididae > Notolepis > Notolepis coatsorum. The sequence continues at coordinate 5,941,774 of NC_140171.1, forward strand.
CGATTTTTTCGAATGGTGATCAGGAATTGGAATATACCAGTTGGATACCATCTGATGTCAGGTAAGGACTCTGTGTTATCAGTGGTAGGATAATCGGAGTAAGTTTGATGAAGTTATAAGCTGTTTTGTGAAATGTCTTCTTTCGGTTTCATTGTAAAAGTCCGAGAGGAAATCAACGGGGCGATTATCAGTGCGCGGCCGTAATGTGCGTGCGTGCACGTATAATATTGATCATCTAGCGTTTATTTGAAAACGATTCATAAAAAGGCCGACGAATATCAACGTTGTGGAATATTCCACTAAAAGACGATTTTCATAGAATGCTCCAGAATGAGCTGTTTTTTATATCAAAACGGGGGCTTTTCTAACTGCTCTGAAACGGAAACGACGCGATAAAAAAAGAATCTGCCTTCACAGCACTGACTGGAAAATAGTATTTGATAATGCGATGGGCAGATTAGACACATAGATTTAAAACATAGATTAGGCGATATTAACGTTAACATTGGCGCGGATGGTGGCATTCAAGCGGTAAAACGGAAAACCAGGCATGGCATTGAAAGAGTTAATAGCTCTGATAATATAATATATTTTTTGGTAAAAAAAATATGCGGTGTGGGTGAATTGGGATGAAGGGCGTTTGTTTTTACTGTAGGCTCCTCCCGTTTTGCCAGTACTGTGGTACGACTGATAGCGTGTGGTTTAGGAAGAGGGCGTTTTACACAAATCCAGCGCTCCCTTTCTTGGCTGTGACGTAGCCACGTAAGTTTCTGAAGCAGCGCGGATGTAAACAAAGATGGCGTCGGTAGTGTCGGAATAGTTTCAGAGGAAAGAAGTTTGCTTGCTATTTGTAACAAATGCAATGCAGAAGTTCCACGAGGAGGGAAAAGGGCAACAACTTATAATACATCCAACCTAACAAGTCACCTGCAACATCACCACCGCTACGATGGTGTGTTATTGTGTTAAAAGCCTACGACGACGCGCAGCTAAAGCTGCTGCAAATCTAGCCCCTTTCATGACTGTGATACAACCCTCGGTTGAATACGCAGTCACTTATTGCTCCGTAGTAGCCAGGTTAATTTGCACCACCAAGCACTGCTTAAAAGCTAGCGGCTTGAGCCCTTGGGTCATTTCTGTCAAACTTCTTTAATTTAGCAAACGCCTCGTCAATAGGTACAAGCGCCGCGGGTTCCTTTGTAGCTGGCTTTGGATTCACAGCAGCTTTAGCTGCTCGCACGTCGTCGTAGGCTTTTAACACACCAGGTGACTTGTTAGGTTGGATGTATTATAAGTTATTGACGGATTGTGAATTTTCTGATTCAAATTATATTTATTTGGAAAAATAAATATGGTCACTTTATCAGTTAAAACTGTTGTCTTGGCTTTGTTTTGTTCATAGTAGTACTAGTAACGCTCATGTCATGATAAATCTGGTTAGGTCAAAACTACAGGAATATACATTAAAAAAAAAATTATAATACAATAAATATCGGTTATCGGTATCGGGCTTGAGGAGCATAAAGTTACCGGTATCGGTATCGGGGTCAAAAAATCTATATCGTGCACCCCTAGATAAGGTACATTTACTTTCAGACTGAGGCTACGTTTAGACAAGCGTTTTGTGAACAGAAACCGCAAAAGTCGTCTTGCGGTTTCACTTTTAATTTTGCGTTTAGACGAGCGTTTTGGGGTGGAATTCTCTGTGCAGACGAGGCTGTAACGACGGAGCACCGCTGTCACACGATTGGCGCATATGTCACATGACGTGCTGTGAAGACCCGCCCTACTCTGCCTCTGATTCGCAGACTGTGGATGGGGAATGTGATTGGACCAAAGCAGAGTCACTCACAGACAGTGGGTCCACTCACGCCGCGGGACAGATTCTTGTGTATTTAACCCTTTCACTGCCACACGACAGCCGGTTGTGTGATAGTAAAGGGTTAACCTTCTGTCGTGTGGCAGTGAAAGGGTTAAAAGTACTGCTATAACGCTGCGTTCAGAACACAGAACGGCGCGGGCCAGTCGAGGCACCTGCTGGCCCTGTAATTGGAATGAGTACACTTTAAATCCTTTAACGAGGATCCATTGGAGGGCAAGTCTGGTGCCAGCAGCCGCGGTAATTCCAGCTCCAATAGCGTATCTTAAAACTGGACTGATTCTTGTGTCTTTAAAAGTACTGCCAATGTAGCCTTCAAGTGATCTCCGTTGATATAGTCAGACATACTTGCTTTGTTTACGTCTCGGCTACTGGCGCTTACCTGCTACCTGTGACGTAAGCAGTACGCGCGACCAGAGCCGTGACAACCCTTTCGTCATCTTTTTAACAGATTTATACGGTTTGATAGTTTAGACGAGAGCGCAAAGGTTTTGCGTTTCTAGGAATTCCACCCTGGAAGGTAGTCTCACTTTTTTGCGGTTTCACCCCGTAAAAACGCAGTTTCCGTATAAACGAAAGGCACATCCGTAAAAATATTTTTGCGGATTCACCTGCTAGCGTTTCCGTCTAAACGGGGCCTGAGCTCATGCTCTCCCCAAAAACACTTGGCATCACTTCCAGTCGTCTGACCCGCTCGACTACCGTCTCTCATCGTTCACACAAGCGGCAGCTTTCCTGCTTCTCGACCCTCTGATGATTCATGGACCCATCCCCCCACGCCCACTGGTCATCACCACAAGTCCAACCGTGAAGCTGTGGACAGCAGCACATGGGTGTCAATCTGGAAAACAAGGACCCCCTTTTTATTTACTTAGGCCATGTCCAGACTAAAACGATTTTGGTCGTTTTAGGCAAAGTATTTGATCGTTTGCACCGGCAACTGCGTTCTGGCAACCTGAAGTCGATACTTTCTGATACCAGCTCCCAGAGTGCGCAATTCTGAAGACGCACCCCATTGCGTCACCATCTTTACAAGCGATACGCGTCTTCTCCTGAACCGATGAAGTGATAGCCCACCTCTCCCTTACCCCGCGTGTGAAAACATCACAACAATGGCATGTACAGCTATTGAGCTTGATCGGGCTTTTACAGCTTTACATATGCTGTGCTCTCGCTATCTGTCTGAAGCGGAGCGGGGTTCTGCTGTACGCACACTCACATGTACACATGCTCACACGCATCTCCCTTAATCCGCATGCAAACCCAGACAAAAAAAAGAAACATGAAGCTATTGAGCTTGATCGGGAGGCTACTGTGATGCAATACACGATACTAACTAGAGATTAGCGTCACATAGCTGGTAGGGGTGTAAAGGTACACGTATCCGAACCGTACCGTGTCAGTGTGTACCGTACCGAACGGTTGTGTAGTGTACAGAACGAATACAACGGTATGTTAACCACTAACGACCGCCCACCGGGGGGTCTTTTATAATTATTATTATTTTAAAAGAAAATGTACAAGTCGATTATTAATTTCAATATAGAATATTCGTTGACAGCCCTACAAGTACAATTAGTTACTGCACACTACATCACCCCTGAGTGAAACATTGTACCGAAAACCCGTACCGAACCTCGACTTCGAAACCGAGGTACGTACCGTACCGTGGTGTTTGTGTCCCGTTACACCCCTAATAGCTGGCCTTTTTCTGAAAACCCAAGCACATATTGTTCCATAGCATACGCCTTCAGTTGATCATGACAAATCCTCTCTTACCTTGACGATTAAAAAGCCTCCATAATTTAGTCAATAAAGCTGTAGCCAGCCAGCTAGCATTGATGCTATTCAAAATGCTATCCACATTAGCTAAATAGCTAACCAACTAAATACAATAGACAGTGGTATCCTGAAGTAACGTTAAATACAGACAACGTTTGCTAGTCGAAGTGACTGGACAGTGGACACACACAGGGACAAGTTAAACATCAATCAATTAATTTATTCCAACAGGTAGTTTGAGCTGCATGTGAGCCGCGGTCTTTCTCTCCTCTCCTTTGGAAACTAATGACGTTACGTTAGCTCGAAAAGCACAGAACCGGTCGACACAAGTTAAGCTACTAGCAACAGACACTATAACACTTCCGGTCGGGGGGTTTCAAAATAAAAGAAACAGGAAAGACATTTATTTTGTAAATTTGTGGCATGCACTTATTATCTTGAGACATTTTCGTTTTTACTGAAACCTTAAAACGAAACGAAATCATTTTAGTCTGGACAAGGCCTTATTTAAAATCAAAGTGACAAAGTGTTTTGTTTTATTTGTAGTCGCAGGGTTTTCATCCATCAGCCGTGGAATGCAATATCCCCTCCCCCCTGCTGCCTGTTTCCTATTGATCAGGGCAGCGATGCTCCAGAACCAGCACGCTGGGAGCTGTCAATAGTGCCACCGAGAGGGGGGGGGGGGGGCGTGACATTGAAGAAAGGTCAACACCAATGTCCCCTGGTGTCCCAGCCCCACACTGTCCACCATTGATTATATATATCAGTCGTCCCCTTTGTGGATGCTTGAGAGAATTCTATGGCAGAGGTGGTCTGGTAATAATTTAAAGTTTTCAAGTTTGTTTATTAATTTTCACAATAAAATACATGTACTTTACGGTGAAATGCTTGGTTCTGTATGAGCCCCTGAGAGTGTGCTTCATACAGTAAAAAGAAGTGAAGTAAGTAAAAGAGGAATATACAATACAATATACAATCTAAAGTACAGCCTAAGTACAATCTAAGTACAGTGAGTAAAATGAGTAAACAGTAAAGGTACAAATGCAGACAATGAGGTACAAAACGTTAAGGTAAGGTGCAAATGCAAATGAGGTATGAATGTAGTGCAAATCTCTTGAATAAATAGATTGTGAAGTGTCTAAAGTGAGTGTTAATAAGGTGAGTGTTTGTTTAAAAGTGAGTGTGTGCATGTGGATGTGTGTGCAATGAGTGTAGATGATGGGTTGTTACATGGAGTCGTTGAGCATCCTGACGGCCTGGGGATAGAAGCTCCTTCCGAGTCTCTCTGTACTGGCCATGAGACTCCGGTAGCGCTTGCCTGACCGCAGCAGTTCAAAGAGGCAGTTGTTTGGGTGACTAGAGTCTTTTGGTTATTCTCTTAGCCTTGGCCCTGCAACGCTTGGGCCCTCCTCTCTCCTCTGCTCTACTGTCTATACACTAACGACTGTGCCTCCCACTCTGATTCTGTCTGATTTTTTAAATACGCGGATGACACAACAGTAGTGGGATTAATTAAGAACGGGGATGAATCGGCCTATAGAGCTGAAGTTGATAGCTTTGCTGTATGGTGCAAGGAGAACGACCTGCTTTTAAACATCTCTAACTTCTAAGACAGGAAATTATAGTTGACTTTCGGCGCGGGGAGGCAGTCCACCCTTCTCTGTACATAAACGGCCAACAGGTGGAGAGAGTAGACAGTTTTAAATTCCTCGGCATCACCATATGTGATCATTTAACATGGGAAGCTAACATCAGCCACATAATTAGCAAAGCCCACCAGAGGCTCCACTCCCTGCGCCAGCTTAAAAAGTTTGGTGTGTCCAGGGAGGCGATGCTCAGCTTTTACAGAGCCACTGTGGAGAGTGTCCTTACCTTCTCAATGACTGTGTGGTACGGAAACACCACCGTCGTCCATGATAGGGGACATTTAGAAAGAACTGTACGCACAGCGTCAAAAATCATTGGCTGTGATCTCCCTTCTGTGGCCTCCATTTATGCCACACAAATCAGGCAGAAAGGGGAGAAGGTGATCAGTGACCCCTCTCACCCTGCTTTCTACCTTTTTAACCCCCTTCCCTCTGGCAGAAGACTCCAAAGTCTCAGGTGCAGGACATCTCGTTTTAAAAACAGTACATATCCCGAGGCTGTCCGTCACCTGAACTCAAGTCCAAATGCACAGGCACTTTGTACCACAAGGGCTAGCACCAGCCGACAGGCACTTTAAGGCAATATGCACTTTAAACTGGAACACTGAGCTATTTATTTTAGGTACTGTAGCATTTTCTTTAAATTGTTTGTGTAAAACTTTTATTGTGGGGATTGTATTGCATCTATTCTTGTGTTTTATATTGTATGTGCTGGCACCACGACAAATCCCAATCAACCATGTGTTGAAATGGCAATAAAGTTTTCTATTCTATTCTATTCTTGTTGTAAATGTCATGGAGAGTGTGAAGCCCACCTCCAATTGTGCGTTCGGCTGAACGGGCCACTCTCTGTAGTCTGCTGCCGTCGTGTGCGGTGCTATTCCCAAACCAGGAGGTTATGTTACCAGTCAGGATGCTCTCTATTGTGCATGAGTACAAGTTCTTAAGGATCTTCTGACTCACTTTGAACTTCCTTAGGCGCCTAAGGAAGTAGAGGCGTTGTCGTGCCTTCACTACACTGTCAATGTGTGTGGTCCATGTCAAGTCCTCAGATATGTGGACTCCGAGGTACTTAAAACGGTTCACTCTCTCGACCGGTGCCCCGTCGATGCTGAGGGGGCTGTAGTCCTTGACCCCCGACCTCCTAAAGTCCACAATCATCTCTTTAGTTTTGCTGACGTTCAGGGAGAGGCTGTTCTCCCGGCACCACAGCGCCAGGTTCTCTACCTCTCCCAGGTAGGCCCTCTCGTCGTTCACAGAGATCAGGCCCACCATAACTGTATCGTCAGCAAACTTGATTGTGTTGCTGTTTCGCTGTGCCACACAGTCATGTGTGTAGAGCGAGTAGAGGAGGGGGCTCAGAACACAGCCCTGGGGGGCACCTGTGTTGAGAGTGATGGATGAGGAGGTGCAGTTGCCTGCTCTCACCACCTGGGGTCTTCCTGTCAGGAAGTCCAAGACCCACTGGCAGAGGTCGTAGTTCAAGCCCAGGTCTCTGAGCTTGACTACGAGCTTGGCGGGGACTATGGTATTGAATGCTGAGCTGTAGTCAATAAATAGCATTCTCACATAGTTCCCTTGCCTCTTGTCCAGGTGTGATGCTGCTGTGTGTAGCACATGGGCTAGTCGCAGGACTTTGTCAACTAATCGATACATCTGTAACATTTGTGTCCCACATGCAGTCATCGTGCATAAGGACCTCTTCAAATCCAGAGGTTACCAGAGATGTGCTTATCGTTTTTGAGGAAGGAAAAAGAGCTTAGAGTGAGACTAATTAAGTCTTGGATGACTGGGACAAAATCCACTAAGAGAGGGCGGGGGGGGGGGGGGGGGGGGCAGCCCTAGCTCCTAGCTTCATAGGCTCAAGAAAGTCATGGTTGGCGTGATTTCTCATGTGAACCACTGACAGTGTGAAGCCAAGTGAGTCATTCAGAACAATATAAACGTCTACATTTATGGACAATAAAGGTGTTTTCCTGTTACTTTTCTCTCCCTCTTTACTTACAAAAATAGACTAAACAAAATCATACACCACACACACAGACACCATTTCCCAGTGCCCCCTACCCTAGTACCCCACCCACCCATCCACATAGCTAAACACACATTTGGTCGCTTTATACATTTGTATGCTGTTGTTGAGATCACAAACTGACAGACGGCCCTGTGTAACAAACCACTGCAGTGTATTAATTCGTATGTAGTGTAAGAATGATTCTAGTGTAAGAATGACTCTAGTGTAAGAATGATTTTTTTTGTATATACAATAAAGTTTAATTAAATCTTAGTAAAAAAGTGAGTAGTATTTAGGGGTGGCATTTTTAATACTACTACCTTTGTACATTGTACTTTTGTAGTACAGTGTCTTTGTCTTGTCTTTTAACCTTTAGTAGTATGGATATTAAACCTGCTGGCAGAGAACATGCATCCATGTTGTCGTGAAACATTTGATTAAAGGGGAACTATTTTACTATTTCTTTCACTATTTGGGCACTTTTACACAATTCCTGTGAGTCTATGGAACACCTCTGTAATATTCTTTATTTTTTTATTCATTGTTTTGTATTTCTAATCAAGTCCTCAAAAACAGCATTTTTCTACCTCAAGATCTCGAGCCGTTTTGAGGCTGGGCTCCAGCCACTGTGTGCAGCTCATCTTGTACCTCGCCATTATCATGCAACGGTGTCTTTCTGACATCACAAATCATCACATTTTCAGATGACTCAGTTCAGTGAGGGTGAATATTGTGAGAGGAGAATTGGAAGAATGCGCCAATATGAGAATTAGAGACATAGATCATATTAATATAAGTTCACATAGCTAGGAAACAATGCTAAACACTCAAAAAGGCCATTTATAAGATAGTTCCCCTTTAAATAAAAAAATGCCCTATCCATAGTCGCCGTAAAAAATTTAAATAAATTCCCTACCTACCCATGGCCTTAACTGACAACCAACAGGAACCAAACAATTAATTTGGTTAGGCCTAGTGTAAGAATGCCTTTAGTGTAAGAATGACTAGTGTAAGAATGACCCTCATGTAAGAATGACCCTAGTGTAAGAATGACTCTAGTGTAAGAATGACCCTCATGTAAGAATGACCCTCATGTAAGAATGACCCTAGTGTTAGAATGACTCTAGTGTTAGAATGACTCTAGTGTTAGAATGACCCTCGTGTAAGAATGACTCTAGTGTTAGAATGACTCTAGTGTTAGAATGACTCTGGTGTTAGAATGACCCTCATGTAAGAATGACTCTAGTGTAAGAATGACTCTAGTGTTAGAATGACTCTAGTGTAAGAATGACCCTAGTGTAAGAATGACCCTCATGTAAGAATGACCCTAGTGTTAGAATGACTCTAGTGTTAGAATGACTCTAGTGTAAGAATGACCCTAGTGTAAGAATGACCCTCATGTAAGAATGACCCTAGTGTTAGAATGACTCTAGTGTAAGAATGACTCTAGTGTTAGAATGACCCTCGTGTAAGAATGGCCCTCGTGTTAGAATGACCCTCGTGTAAGAATGTAGCTTCATCAGGACCCCCTCCCCCCTGACAACGCTACCGCCAACCGCATGGCCAGAGGTGGCAGCGGTGGCCTGGCAACGTGACATGGCTAATGGAGCATGGATTTCCTTTACCTCCCGCTCAATAGCGCCACAGTCCCGCTCCCACATTTCACCCGCAGATCGACGCCAGAGAGACCGCTGCTCACGTTTCAGATATCTGTGTCGACGAGGGAGGGAGTCTGTCTGGATGAGATGATGAAACGCACCGTGCAAGGTCACCGCGGGCTCTCCTGTTGTTGTTGTTGTTGTTGACTCTGTGAAGAACACACACTCCTTTTGTGACGAGGGAAGGGAAGCGGGCGAGGTGTTTGGTAGTTGGTACTTGGTAGGGATGGGTCCCTTTCACATTTGAACCGGTACCTGTGAATCGATACCGGTACCCAACGGTACCTTTTTTCTGTACTTTAGGGCGCGTTCACACCTACCCTGTTTGGTCCACTTTAAGTGGACCATGGTCCCTTTAAGTGGACCATGGTCCCTTTAGATCGATAGTCCGTTTGGTTTGTACAGGTATGAACGCAAACCGAACTATAATGAGGACCAAACAACCGAACCATGGTCCTCTTGAAAAGTTGGGACTTGGTTCGTTTCAAAGTGGACCATGGTTCGTTTGCTGTTGGTGTGAACGCAAAACGAACTTTATATAGTATCTAATCTAGAGCAAATGAGTGACAGGTGCCTAGTGGCGGCGGTCGCGCGACCCAACTTGACAGCGCCAAGTGACAGCTTGCGCGCGACCCAACTCAAATTAATGACAGGCGCGCGGACAGTCTCTCTCTCTCTCTCTCTCTCTCTCTCTCTCTCTCTCTCTCTCTCTCTCTCTCTCTGCCTCTCTCTCTCTCTTCCTCTCTCTGTCTCTCTAGACTGGCGCCGCGCGCGGACAGTCTCTCTCCTCTCTCTCTCTCTCTCTATCTCTGCCTCTCTCTCTCCCTCTCTCTGTCTCTCTAGACTGGCGCCGCGCGCGGACAGTCTCTCTCGTCCTCTCTCTCTCTCTCTCTCTCTCTCTCTCTCTCTCTCTCTCTCTCTCTCTCTCTCTATATATATACTCTCTAGTCGACTTGCGCCACGCTTGTAAGGACAGTATCTCTCTGCTTTATCACAAGAGACACTGTCGGCAACTGTTATGTTTGTGAGTGCTAGTCCAATAGATGAACGACTTGGCGACAGCATGTCCTTTGTTTACAAATTAGATCCGCACCAAACAGGGTAGTGTGAACGCAGACCAAAAGCAAACAATGTATCATTTTCACATTTGGTCCACCAGAAAGTCCGGACTATCCACGGTGTTCACATCTGAAAGTCCAGGGATAGTCCGGACTTTCTAATTTGTTTACAAATTAGATCCGCACCAAATGTGAAAATGATACATTGTTTAATTTTGGTCTGCGTTCACACTACCCTGTTTGGTGCGGATCTAATTTGTAAACAAAGGACATGCTGTCGCATCTATTGGACTAGTCTATAGCACTCACAAACGTAATCAGTTGCCGGCAGCGTAATGAGAGAGATACTATTATGAGCACGGGCCGGCGCTAGTCGACTAGAGAGGAGAGGAGAGGAGAGGAGAGGAGAGGAGAGGAGAGGAGAGGAGAGGAGAGGAAGAGAGAGAGAGAGAGAGAGAGAGAGACCTTTCCTTCCTGCGTAAGCTTTTTTTTTTCTTTATCTGAGAGAATGTCCGCGAATGTCCTCCTCACGCAGGAGAAAGTTTGGGGGGTCCGCGCGCGCGCGAGTCTAGAGTAGAGAGAGAGAGAGGAAGAGAGAGACTGCGTCTAGAGAGGAGAGAGAGAGAGGGAGGAAGAGAGAGACTGTCCGCGTGCGGCGCCAGTCTAGAGAGGAGTAGGCTACTTTGCTTCCTGGATTAGGTACTATAGTTCGATTGAAACGAACCGAGTCCCAACTTTTCAAGAGGACCATGGTTCGGTGGTTTGGTCCTCATTATAGTTCGGTTTGCGTTCATACCTGTACAAACCAAACGGACTATCGATCTAAAGGGACCATGGTCCACTTAAAGTGGACCAAACAGAGTAGGTGTGAACGCGCCCTTAGTCTCTAAAAATGTAATCTACCTACCTCAGTTGAAAAAATTAAAAAACGTTATTATTTATTTAGAACAATTTGTTAACTCATTGACCGCCGGGGATTTAGTCTCGATCGAAACATAGGTCCACCTGCATGGTCTGGATAATTTTTTTCCGCCACCTGTTTTTTCTTAATCCTTGAAGTGTCTATTTTAAGATTTTAACAGGTAACAGGTTGAAATAATGTCCCATGGGGTTTATTGCAGCGAGCGTTGTCTGCATCTAGCTTTGTAAAGCGTAACAACAACACTTGCGACCGTTTTCGGCTTGCCATCGCCCCGGACTGCTTTGTTGTTGAATCAAGTCAAATCCTAGGTCAGCGTGTATTGAGCGCGTGAACCTTGACGTGAACGTGCGGCACACTTCATAGGTTTAGATTCTAAACGAAACGTTGACGACGTCATCGGACGGACAGTACCGAAATGTGGCACCGGTGGATCTCACGTGAATCGGTACGCGGTAGTACCGACGTGATTCGGTCGGTACCCTTAATCCGGTTCGGTTCGGTACCCACCCCTACCCTAGTAGTTGGTCTGCTGTCGCTCCCAGGCAGCGTCCCACTGTCCTGTGTGTGTGTGTGTGTGTGTGTGTGTGTGTGTGTGTGTGTGTGTGTGTGTGTGTGTACTGGGTTTAGCTCTGGTAGTGTGATAGTGAAAGGGTTAACCCTTTGGTAGTGTGGTAGTGGTGAAAGGGTTAACCTCCTGTAGTGTGGCAGTGAAAGGGTTAACCTCCTGTAGTGTGGCAGTGAAAGGGTTACTTAAAAGGCGTCTCTGGCAGCCCCCCCTCCATCACTGTGTAAACGATGGACCAGTCCTTCAGCAGAGCGGGTCTTGAGAGAGAGACGGTACGGAGCGCCGCGTCCGGATCTCTGGAAGAACTGGAAGCAAACGGAGCGGCTCTTCCGTTGTTGTGATTGAATACAGGCCCTGGCCCCCGCATGGCCCCCGCATGGCGGCCCCCCACATGGCGGCTCCATGAGGACAGTAGGGCTGAGCCCAAACGTTCGAACGTTCGTTCGTTCGTTACGTTGGCACTCGAATTCTAAATCAACATTCATATTTTTTATTTTTAATAATACATTTCTTTTCAATTTTTTTATATCTTTATTTTTTTTGTCTATTCATTCTGTTTAAACCAATGGGGGTTTTCTTCACAGTTGCAGATTAAAGATTAGGCTACACTAATATTTAGAGTTGTTCCGATACCGATACCAGTATCGGAAATGCCTCCGATACAGCCTAAAATGCTGGTATCGGTATCGGCGGGGTACACGTAAAATCTATGCTCTGATCCCATATGACGTAATTTATCAACAACACATGCGTTATCCTCCTGCTGCTGAGAGTGAGCATTATAAAACAAACGTGTTTTTAATCGACTGTGAATTAAAGTGTCAATGCTGTTTGTCATTCAGCAGATACTTTCTTAAAATGCCATCGTCCCGACAGAGCGAGTGACGGCGAGCTCTGATGTGTTCGCTTGCTGGTGTTATTAGCATTAGCTGAAGAGCTAGTTTTAGCTTAACGTTACGTTGGCTAAAGTTGGAGCTATTCATAATCCAGCAATAATGGCTGGCAGACCTGCAAGCAAAGTACAGCAAGTTGGCACAGGAGTATTCCAAGGTAAATCACTTTTTCACCAGTAAGTTACATTATTTCCATCCAGTTAACTGGCTAACCTAAGTGTCATCACTGATCGACCTCTCCCACACTATGCACGCAATTAATGACATAATGCAGACAGCCATACCGGTGACAATGTTTAGCTTTTAGTGCCAAAGGATAAGAGTCTGAGGCGGAGTCTCAAAAGAGAATGTTGAATATTTTTTTTTTATCCACTTTTTCTCCCATTTTTCCATATTTTCTCCCATCCCAATTTCGTATCATCCAATTCAACCCTCCCCTGTCACGAACGCTGTTTCTTGCCTCCCACAAGCCGGCTGCAATGTGGACTAAGTCATACATAGCACAAGTCCCCTCCGGTACTTGAGGTAACAGCAGTCGCATCTTTTCACCTGCGCAGCTCGATCTCTCAGTGGCGAGGAGTAACGCGTGGGAGGCTCACGCTGCCCCCGACACTTCCTGATTCTACTGCGCAGGCGCACCAACCGACTTGTAGGAGTCGCTTGTTCACAACGTTCGATCCCCACCCTTCAGTTTTCCCTCCCCGTAATACGGCCAATGTGTATTACTGCGGACGACCAGCCAAACTGAAAAACAATGTGGAGAGCTGGATTCGAACACACGAATCCTAGCGTCTCCACACTGGTGGCGAGTGCCTTGCCCACTACACCACCTAGCCGCCCAACAGAATGTTGAATATTTATTGTGCATTAAAAATCACAACAGAGCCTCTGCTACTAGCTAACTTAACCGGAGCACCTGGATAGCAAGTGCAACAGCGTATAACGTCTGTGCGGAACCAATGTCCCAACAACCTTTCCGTGGGTGAACTCATTGAGCATAGTTGTCAATTAATGATACTAATACTAATCTATACAATCACCTGTTGTTGAATAAATACCATTACTTTCTATTTATTACTAAAAAAACAGTATATATAAAACAGTAGCTGTAAAAAAATCTTTTAAATAATTTATATAATAAAAATGTTTATTTTTATTTTTTTTAATGTATGCACTGGTATCGGATCAGTATCGGTATCGGCCGATACCCAAAGCTTAGGTATCGGAATCGGATCGGGAGGGAAAAATGGTATCGGAACATCTCTACTAATATTATAGTATTAAAACTGATGAGTTATATTCATTAACACTTTGATTGCCCAACCCGAGTTTTCTCGGGTTTACCCCCGCGGGTTGAATGCCCATCACGATAATATTCGTTTTTTTCTCGTTTTTATTTTTTTATTAGCGATCTGAATTCATATTTCATCAACCGAGTCTACCGTTGGAAATTCAGCCACCCCAGGCACTCAGATGTGAAAAAAGCGCCCCCTATCGTCTCCCAGATGGTAATTCACCCTTTTGGATTGGACTCAATGAAAATGAATGAGAAAAAAAAAACCCGGACTCCACATTTTACTTCTCACTCATGCAACCGCCGTCGATCAGCTTCACTCTGGAGCCTCAGAGCAGCGGGGATTATGTGTTTTTACAGTATACGCGGTGGATCAATAAAGGGATTGATTTTTTTGAATGGCGATCAGGAATTGGAATAATCCATTTGGATACCATCTGATCTCAGGTAAGGAATCTATGTTACCAGACTTAGGATAATCAGACCCGTTTTCACTGAGATATAAGCGTTTCCCATATGTGTCCCCCAGGCTGTTTGACTGTGCGAGCGGTCAGGAACTAGGAGAATCGATTTTCAGCTCGCGGCACGAGCGTGCATGCGTACACACATACTATCGATAATCTAGCGTTTATTTGAAAACGATTAATAAATAGGCAGAAAAATTACAACGTTCTAGAATATTCCAGTAAAGGGCGATTATCATGGAATGTCTTCTTTTTTCCGTGAAAACGAGTGCTTTTCAAATGCTAGAAAGTGGAAATGAACCGATAAAAAAACAATCTGCTTTGACAATGTTGACTGGAAAATGAGTCTTTGATAAGCGACGGGCAGATTAGACACATAGCCATAATTTAAAACATAGATTAGGCGATATTAACGTTAACATTGAAGTGGTGCTGGGCATTCAAGGGGGTAAAAAGGAATTAAGCTTGGGCTCTGAAAGTGTTAAAGAAAGTTGATTTAATAAAAATAAAATACTAATTTAATCAGATTAATTAATCACTTTATTCAAATTGAGGATTTAGTTTGAGTATATATATATATATATATATATATATATATATATATATATATATATATATATATATATTTTTTACTTTAAATTAAAAAAATTAATTTCTTATTAAAAACGAAGGTTCGTATGTCCGTTCGAAAAACCCTGACGAAGTTCGAATCCCAAAAACAGGCTTCGGGGACAGCCCTAGAGAGCAGTGGAGCACGGCACTAACGCCAGCCAGGCCCTGGCCCCCGCGTGGCGGCTCCAGCCAGAGGCTAGTCGATAGTCACCAGAGGGCCACCCACACTGAGAACACATGAGGCGCTTGAGCTTCAAGCCTTTCCTAGTCAATCACTCTTTATGGTTGTAGCTTAATGGCTGCTTTGCTTTGTATTGTGTGTGTGTGTACGTGTGTGTGTACATGTGTGTGTACATGTGTGTGTGTGTGTATGTACATGTGTGTGTGTGTACATGTGTGTGTCTATGTACATGTGTGTGTGTACGTGTGTGTGTGTGTGTACACAGTGTACGTGTGTGTGTACATGTGTGTACGTGTGTGTGTGTGTGTACGTGTGTGTGTGTGTGTGTACATGTGTGTGTGTGTACGTGTGTGTGTGTACGTGTGTGTGTACGTGTACCTGCATGACTAAGTTGACTTGGTGACGTCTTATCGCTGCCTGTTCCTTATCTGTGAAAGAGAAGGAGGCTGAAGCCACTCGGCGGTAAACGATCCCTGTGTTCGACTTTTGTTTCTGTGTTTTTGTTTTGTTTGTTGTTGTTTTTGTTTTGGCCGTCGCCAGGGTTACGTCCCACAGCACCGGTGTTAACCCTTTCACTGCGACAATACAGAAGGTTATCCCTTTCACTACCACACTACAGAAGGTTAACCCTTTCACTACCTGACACTACAGACGGTTAACCTTTCACTACCACACTACAGACGGTTAACCTATTCACTACCACACTACAGAAGGTTAACCCTTTCACTACCACACTACAGAAGATTAACCATTTCACTACCTCACTACAGAAGGTTAACCCTTTCACTACCACACTACAGAAGGGTTAACCCTTTCACTGCGACACTACAGAAGGTTAACCCTTTCACTACCACACTACAGAAGGGTTAACCCTTTCACTGCGACACTACAGAAGGTTAACCCTTTCACTGTGACAATACAGAAGGTTAAACCTTTCACTGCCACACTACATAAGGTTAACCCTTTCACTACCACACTACATAAGGTTAACCCTTTCACTACCACACTACAGAAGGTTAACCCATTCACTACCATGCTACAGAAGGTTAACCCTTTCACTACCACACTACAGAAGGTTAACCCTTTCACTACCACACCCGTCTGTAGTGTGGTAGTGAAAGGGTGTGGATGGACCAGCCCTTCAGCAGAGAGTACTGTTTTTATTTTGTTTTGCTTCTACTTCAGCTGGCGCCTCTTGCCAGGCCATCAGTGTAAACGAGAAGCTGTTCTCAATCCATCTTCCTGGTCAAATAAAGGTAAAATAAATAAATAAAAACTACCCACGGGCCAAACCTGACCCCGTACGACCTTCTGCTCAGTCCCCGCAAACGACTCCAGAGGGGAACAATAATAATGTTCTCTTTAGGGCCATGAGGTGCACAGAATATAAAGGTCTGCCATCGTAGATCCATGCAAAAGTATTATGGAGTTTTCACTCTACCGCCGTCCACGATACCTATGACGTTTGCCTGCTGTGACTCGCAAATATCTAGCTGTTAGCGACGACAGCAGCTGAGCCAGCTTGTTTGATCGATGTCACGTTCACTCTTAGGCTATTAAGTTTTAAACAAAATCACGCGCTAACTAGGGATGGGTACCTTTCACATTTGAACCGATACGGTACCGGTACCTGTGAATCGATACCGGTACCCAACGGTACCTTTTTCGGTACTTTAGTCTCTAAAAGTGTAATTGACCTACCTCAGTCGTGAAAAAAAAATCCAAACTTCAAATAACTACACTTTCTACCGTTTTCGGCTTGCCATTGCCCCGACTGCTTTGTTGTTGAATCAAGTCAAATCCTACGTAAGCGTATATTGTGCGTGTGAACGTTGACATGAAAAGAAAAAAGGTTAAATTAAAAAAAAATAAAAGAAGATATATATTTTTTTTGTATCTCACGTGAATCGATACTGGGTAGTACCGACGTGTTTCGGTAAGTACCTTTTAAAAGTACCGAATTCGGTACCCATCCCTATAGCGCTAACATACCTCCGGTACATAATCGTTGTCACAACTCTTTGATAACTAGGTTTGATGAAAAAAAATATCTGAATTCCTTTTACTTCCAAATGTCGGCATCGGCCTCAAAGTCCAGTATCGGTCGCTCTCTAGTCCTTAGTCATTTTTGATGAGTCGTGATATACAGGAGCCGGAGCACTAGAGGGGGGGGGGGGGGGGTGGGGGGGTGGATGACATCATCATCCCCAGGTCTCCTGTCACCTGCCAGCAGGGCTGGGCTTGTCCATTATAAACCTTTGACCTCGCCTTTATGGGCCTGGCTGACACACACACACACACACACACACACACACACACACACACACACACACACACACATACACACTCACACACACACTCCTGATAAGAGCAGCACTCCCTGTGACTCACGCTAACATTCAACCCACATATCCTGCTGTGTTCTGTGCTCTGGTGTAATACAATGTACACAGTTAACACACACACACACACACACACACACACACACACACACACACACACACACAC
>NC_140171.1:5961749-5977518 GCF_963971535.1 Notolepis coatsorum
CTCTCTTGCACACACACACATACACACAGACACACACATACTCGTTCTCTCTTTCTCCCTCCCTCCCTCCTCTCTCTCTCTCTCTTGCACACACACACATACACACACACAGACACACACACACACATACTCGTTCTCTGTCTTTCTTTCTCCCTCCCTCTCTCTCTTGCACACACACACACACACATATACTCGTTCTCTCTTTTTCTCTCTCTTGCACGCACACATACTCATTCTCTCTATTTATTTCTTTCTCCCTCCCTCCTCTCTCTCTCTCTTGCACACACACACGCACACACACTCGTTCTCCGTCTTTCTCCCTCCCTCTCTCTCTCTCTTGCACACACATGCACACACACTCGTTCTCTTTCTCCCTCCCTCCTCTCTCTCTTGCACACACTCACACACACACACACGAGCACCATCTGTTAGACAGCGGAGGTGCTCTGAGCGCGAGCAGAGGGACGCGGCAGAGGCAGGCATCTGGACGGCTCCCTCCGGCCGCGGTCGGTGTCGCGCGGGAACGTGGCGTCGTTGCGACACACCGCGGCAACCGGTCGCCAGCGGAGACCGCCGGGGGTGCCGGGAGGGGGGGGGGGGGATACGGGATGTGCGAGAGATGTCTGATTACAAAAGGCAAGCCTGTGTTGTTATTGTTGTTGTTGTTGTTGTTTTATCCTTTTGTTTATAACACCGCGCTCTCGAACACCCTCCTCGATTCCTCTCCCATCATCCTCTGTGTTTTATAAAAGAAAATTGGGGGGGGGGGGGCGTTAAGCCATGGGGTTTGGATGTTTGAGACTTGAAACTACAATGATGCTCATTTGTGTTCCAGGCAGGCTCTGACTGAGTCATTTGTGTGTGTGTGTGTGTGTCTCTGTGTGTCTGTGTGTCTGTGTGTGTGTTGGCTGTTGGGTCAGTACGGGAATTGTCAGAGAGCTTCCGATACAATGATGTCATGATACTTGGTCCAATACTATTGTGATTGTTAAAGGAACACGCCCATGTCGGGAACGCTCTTACCGTCTTCTCCATACATACCAGTTTCCTCTCTCTGTGCGTTCAGTAGAAAGCTATCCAGTTGCAAGCTAGCTTAGCTTAGCACAAATTAATGGAAGCGGATACGGACCACTAGCCTAGCTTACAACTCTGGGAGAGGTGTTTTTGGCCCAACAGCTAGGCTAGTGGACAGGGTTGCCTTGCTCATGGGACGGGGTTCGCACGCCGAGCAGCCGGCTCTGTAAGCAGAAGCACGCGCGCGCGCACATCCGGAATGCGCAGGAATGCGCTGCACTCTACGGATGCGCCAACTCGCCAAGTACCCACCTGGCTACTAGGGCTGCAACTAATGACTATTTTGGTAGTCGACTAATCTGTCGATAATTTTTTCGATTAGTCGACTAATCGAAAAACAATTATATACATTTTTTCTTTTTAAATATAATATTTTTAATTTTAATTTTTTTTGCACTACCCCTATCTTTGTGAAAGTGGCTTCTCAGCTCTGGTCCAGCTGAAGACAGAGCAGAGGAACAGATTGGACATTGAGCATGACCTCAGAGTTGCTTTGAGACTCTTGTCAGGACCAAACAACATCCCCAGTTATCCCATTAGTTCCCCCAAACTTACTGTCGGTCTGTTATGTTAAGCTAAGAAGTCTTCAGCTGGACCAGAGCTGAGAAGCCACTTTCACAAAGATAGGTAGTGCACAAAAAATAATAATAATAATAATATTTTTTATTAAATTTTTTTAATGACTAATCGACGCAACAATTCCTCGTCGACGATTTTTTATAATCGACGACGTCGACTATGTCGACTAATCGTTGCAGCCCTACTGGCTACTTTGCATAACAATAGCTCAGGTCGTCAGGTGTGTTCAAATACGTTCTCAGATACATTCACACAAAACTTGTGAATGAAATGTGTTACATTCTATTCCTAGAGGCAATTAGGCATCGTCTTTAGTCTGTGCAAACGCGAGGGAACATTTATGCGCAAGCGCGTGCACGCGGCGTCATTAAAACACAGTGCAACCAGCTTTGAAATCACCAACGCACCCCTGCTAGTGGACTCTATCGGTGCCCAGCCTGTGTGTCTGATTGGCTGCTTGGTATTGGTGAATCCCCATCGGTACCCAGCCTGTGTGTCTGATTGGTCAGTTGCGTGGGAGTGTTGTCTCCGATTGGTCAGTTGCGTGGGAGTGTTGTCTCCGATTGGTCAGTTGCGTGGGAGTGTTATCTCCGATTGGTCAGTTGCGTGGGAGTGTTGTCTCCGATTGGTCAGTTGCGTGGGAGTGTTAACGGAGGTGCACCAATCGCTCACACAGTCTTCCACAGAAGCCAGATGACTACTTTACTTTACAGTCACTGTCTCATCATCGGTTCAAAACCTTCATATGTCGTCAAACGGAGATACAATGGCACCTACCTACCTACACGCTTGTGGATCAGACACGGACAAGTCGCAACCAGAAACGACCGCATAGTAGACGTGACCCAGGAAGTTCTATTAATATATATCGCAGTCCGATATCGCAGCGGGCCACAATAATAAATCCTTCCACGAGGGGGAAAACGCTGACTCTACTCTCAGGAATTCTGTAGGATCTGGAGAGAGCCGCCGGGTTCTGTGGGGGGGGGGGGGGGTTGCTTTAAAGTGGATCTCTGTGCTTTATGGAGGTCGTTAGTGAAAACACGTAGGCCGCCGGGCCGGGCTGGAGTCAGAGGAATGACAGGGAGACCAGACCAAAGGACCGGCAGGCCTCCAGGCAGCTCTCTCTGTTCTCTCCGTCTGCCGTGTGTCTCATGCTGCCGAGCCAGATGCTGCTCCAGATGTTGAGCCGCTGGTTTCCTTCACTTTTACAGAACGTTTGAAAGATTCCACCGCAGCGCACGTACATCTGGGAGGGCCCCCCCCCCCCCGATCAGGGCCCCCCCCCCCCGATCAGGGCTCCCCGACATGTCTAGGAGGTGTGGCGCTGCACTACAATTAGCACGATAGCTTTCTACTGAACACGGCTTACGGAGATACTTGTTTTTATCTCGATTATCTTGTTTTCATGATCGCGGGGAAGACACAATCGTAATTGTAATTGAAACTGGATAAAAATCGGCCGGCCCTAAAGAAAATCTTCTCACGCGATAACATATTTTCATGCGGGGACTGTGTGTTCGTGTGACTAGGAGGAGGTGATATGTGGAAAGACACATTAGAAGTGCCTTGTTGTATGTAAGGTGACGGTAACATTAGGGAGATGGGTACCGAATTCGGTACTTTTGAGGTACCGAACCGAAACACGTCGGTACTACCGAGTATCGAATCAAGTGAGAAACCAAAAAAAAAATAAAAAAAAAATAAAAAAAAGTTTTTTTATTATTTTCTTTTTTTTACTTTTTTTACTTTTTTTTTCTTCATGTCAACGTTCACATAGGGCTGGGCGATATGACCAAAAACGTTATCGCGATAAAATTATAAAATTATTTTCATATAATTTGATATCGATAATTATCGTCGATATAATGTCCGTCAAGTTTAATTAACTTCTTATGCTGCTGCGAATGTCTCAAGTCGAGTTGATGTCGTCATCAGTCTGCGCACGTTAGCCGACAAGCGGAGTATCTCATGACAATAAATATGACACTAAAATACTCTCTTCCGCCACAATATATTGAAACGACGTCCACTGTATATCCCACACTACCATAAACGTGGCCTCAGAATTCAAAACACACACATACTCGGCACGTACATATATAAAACAGTGCCGTGCAAGCTAGTTATCCTAGCCAGCCTGTTGGTTCTAAGCGTGTATTCCATGACAATGTGCTAAATATGACACTAAAATACTCTCTTCCACCACAATATATTGAAACGGCGTCCACTGTATATCCCACACTACCATAAACGTGGCCTCAGAATAAAAAAAAAAACACATACTCGGCACGTAAATATATAAAACAACGCCGTGCAAGCTAATTAGCCTAGCAAGCCTTGTTGTTGAGTGAGTCCTACCTCCTTCCGGGTCTCGGCCATCTCCTTCACTGATTGGTTGTTAGCTGTTGTGCGTATGCACGTCATCACGTAACGCTGGTTGTTGTTAGTGAGTGAGCTGAGCCGAGGCTGAACGGAGCCAAGCTTGGAAAATCGATATATCGAAACTTTGCGACCACGTTTCATGTTTATTTCGAGGTTAATAATTTATCGCGATAGTTATCGTTGTCGTTTTATCGCCCAGCACGCACAATATATGCTTACCTAGGATTTGACTTGATTCAACAACAAAGCAGTCGGAGCAATGACAAGCCGAAAACTGTCGAAATTGTAGTTATTTGAAGTTTGGATTTTTCTTTTTTTACGACTGAGGTAGGTAAATAAAATTTCTTGAGACTAAAGTACCGAAAAAGGGTACCGTTGGGTACCGGTATCGATTCACAGGTACCGGTACCGGTATCGGTTCAAATGTGAAAGGTACCCATCCCTAGGTAACATAGACGTTGTCACTCTTACATGGGCTGGAAGATGACAGAATGAGGTGTGGGGGTGGGGTGGGGGTGGTGAATGACTCATAATGGTCATCTTAACTCATTCACTGCCAACAACGAGTATATTCGTTATTTGATCGTTATTTCTTTTATTCGATATTTCTATTCATTACAGGCCCACTGACTCGGGGTTAACATTGGGAATCGCATTGAGAATGCCTAGGTGCAATGCCGGCCGCATCACACTAGACGGCGGTATCGAGCACCCTTTCTAACATTTTATCCTGGGCTGTGGGATGGCCAAGGGTTTCGGGTTACATTTGTCCTTGTCGGGCAAGACGAACGGTTCTGCCGGTTACATTGAAGCCCGTCAAAATATGCCCGATCCATATGTTATAGACTCACGACTGAGCTACACTTCCTCCCACTCGATTCAAACTGGCTTCTTCCAACTAGGGATGCACCCATCTGACTTTTTCAGTCCCGTTACCGATACCTGGGCTTTGGGTATCGGCCAATACCGAAGTACCGATCCGATACCCCGTTGTTCAATTAATAAACTGTATGCCTCACTGTGTGGAAGAGACTGGGATCATTATTTTGTGCAAGGCAACAGCAGGCTTGACTTAAAACATTACTTTCCTAACTTAGTGAAACAACAAAATGGTACTGAATTGTTATTTATTATTTTATTTATTATTATATTAAATTATTATATATAAAAAAACAAATCTATATATATTTTATTTCTATTTTTTATATACCCGATCCGGCTATTTTATTCATATCGGGGGCGATATCAATAGCGGATCAAATCAAATCAAATGTATTTGTAAGGCCCGACATCACACGTTAATGGGCCGGACACGTCTTCTTTAAACAAGTCAAGAAGAAACATCACAATAAGTCAAGAACAAAACAAAAACACCATAGGCACCCCAGGCAATGTGGAGGAGAGAAACTTTAGAAGGGCCATTCAAGGGGGGATCTCCCTTCCTGGATGTTGGTGATAGTAGTGTTGCAATAAAACAGGTGAACAGTTGGTAAGCATGCACTCATATGTGTGGTGAAACACAGATAAGTGCATGCGATAGGATCGGTGCATCCCTACTTCCAACAGGGCATTTCCCAGAGGGCTCCAGTCGCACGTTTGCAGACGAGACAGAGCGGCCACTAACTAAAGTGAGCTCGCTCTCCACGTGCGCCTCCTCCTGACGCACTATAACTCCCCTTCTCTCTCCCCCCTCCCCCTCCAGCGACAGCTACATTGTGCGCGTCAAAGCGGTGGTCATGACCCGGGACGACTCGAGTGGAGGCTGGCTGGCCCAGGACGGAGGCTGCCTGAGCAGGGTGGGCGTCTGCAAGGTGTCCACGGTGCCACCCGAGCTGCTGGGCCGCTGGGCCTTCCTCATCCACGGGGAGCGCCTCAAGGACAAGCAGGTGAGAGGACCTCCAGGACCGGCCAGGTGACCGGCGGACAGGGGTGTAAAAAGTACCCAGAAATTATACTGAAGTGAAAGTATGGGGTACCGTCTCAAAATCGTACTCAAGTAAAAGCCAGAGTGTCTGGCTAACAACACACTTGAGTAAAAGTCAAAAAGTTTCTACTTTTAAAAGTACTTAAGTACTAAAAAGTTAAAGTAAAAACTTTTTTTCTGACTGTCTATTCTTCTGATAGCAGGTGTTTAATCAAACATCCTGCTTTCTAGTCTTGCACAAGGACCAATCAGCATGGGTATGGGCGGGTTCATTTTCCATTGATGGGGATTTGATTGGCTGTTTTTAAATAAAGTGCGGCCGCAGGATTAATAACGTTAACGTTAGTTCGGCCAGAGAAACAAATATACTAATTAAAATTGTTGGACCTGCGAGATGTGTACTTTGTAGGTCTGCATTTTAATATAAGGAGTAAAAAGTGTGTTTTTTTTCTCTGAAATGCAATTGAGTAAAAGTATACAAACCTAATAATACTGGAGTAAAGTACAAATCCCCAAAAACAGTACTTAAGTATTGTAACAAAGTACAATTACTCAAGTACTTTACACCCCTCTTACTGGGGAAACAACTCTGGGATTAGATGCCGTTTGTTCAGAAACTACACCTTTAGGACAAAACACATGGATGTAAATCAAACACATGGATGTAAATCACAAAACACATGGATGTAAATCACAAAACACATGGATGTAAATCAAACACATGGATGTAAATCACAAAACACATGGATGTAAATCAAAACACATGGATGTAAATCACGCCGGAGACGACCGAGGCCCAGAAATAGTCATTACCTCGTAGTTTTACGTCACTTGGGAGATTCATGAAAGGCAGAAGTTCAAGCTGCTCTGCGTTGATTTCTGACATGTCACACGTGGTTTATTTGGATCCCCATTAGCTGTTATTTGGATCCCCATTAGCTGTTGCTGTTATTTGGATCCCCATTCGCTGTTATTTGGATCCCCATTAGCTGTTGCTGTTATTTGGATCCCCATTAGCTGTTATTTGGATCCCCATTAGCTGTTATTTGGATCCCCATTAGCTGTTATTCGGATCCCCATTAGCTGTTATTCGGATCCCCATTAGCTGTTATTTGGATCCCCATTAGTTGTTATTCGGATCCCCATTAGCTGTTATTTGGATCCCCATTAGCTGTTATTTGGATCCCCATTAGCTGTTACACATGGCAACAGCGTCGGCTACTCTTCCTGGGGTCCACACAAAACAATAAATACAAACAAACATAATTAAAAATAAAAACAACAATAACAAACATACGAAACAATATACATAACATAACAAAACATAATTCACCCCCCCACACCGATCCAACCCAACTCACCTCATTACATAATAATATAATAAACTGGACTCCACAATCTACACAATCCAGAAGTTACACACTCCACAACTTACACACTCCACAAGTTACACACTCCAGAAGTGACACACTCCACAATTTACACACTCTACAACTTACACACTCCACAACTTACACACTCCAGAACTTACACACTCCACAACTTACACACTCCAGAAGTTACACACTCCAGAAGTTACACACTCCACAACTTACACACTCCAGAAGTTACACACTCCACAACCTACACACTCCAGAAGTTACACACTCCACAACTTACACACTCCAGAAGTTACACACTCCACAACCTACACACTCCAGAAGTTACACACTCCACAACTTACACACTCCAGAAGTTACACACTCCACAACCTACACACACCTTATATACTCCAGAACTTGAGTGCCAGCAAATCAAGGGGGGAGAAAGAAGGTGTCTCATGTGGGATTCTAACCCACGGCGCAGTGATTACACGATTACATGCCTTAGCGTGGTGAGCCACCAGGAACGCCCACCGGATATGCATGGGGGGGGGGGGTCTCGGGTCATCCCGTGAACCTTGTGTTCTTCTCTCAGGTGATTCTGGAGTGTTTCCTGAAGAAGGACCTGGTCTACACCAAGGCCACGCCCACCTTTCACCACTGGAAGGTGGACAATAAGAGGTGTGGCCTGACCTTCCAGAGTCCAGCCGACGCCCGGGCCTTCGACCGCGGCGTGAGGAAGGCCATGGAGGACCTGATTGAAGGTAGGGGCGGGTTCCAGGGTCCACAGCGGCTCGTCCACGCCGAATCCCAATCCGCTTCAAGGTCCTTGCGCTGGTCAAAAGAAATGTTATAATAATAATAGGGCTGGGCGATTCATACATTTTATCGATTAATTCGAATGAATGATTTAGGAAGATTTTTTTTAAATGAAAATCGATTTAAAAAAAAATATATATATATATATATATATATATATATATATATATATATTTTTAATAGTCACCTTTTATTTGACAAAAAATTATGTTTGGTGAAAGTTGCACTTTATTAATCCCAATAGGGAAATTCATTCTTGTTTGATGAGCAAGAGGCACCTTTTATTTGTTTTAAGTGAAGATTGGTGAAAGTTAGGTTTGCACTTCAATCCCAATAGGGAAATTCATCTTGGTTTGATAATTTTTTGTATCAAATAAAAACAAAGCTTATTTGAATGATTTCCTTGGCGTTTCTAGTTTTTTTAAGGTTAGCCGCTTGGAAGGTTAGCCGTTTGGGAGTTTAGCCGTTTGGGAGTTTAGCCGTTTGAGAGGTTAGCCGTTTGAGAGGTTAGCCGTTTGGGAGTTTAGCCGTTTGAGAGGTTAGTCGTTTGGGAGTTTAGCCGTTTGGGAGGTTAGCCGTTTGGGAGGTTAGCCGTTTGGGAGGCTAGCCGTTTGGGAGGTTAGCCGTTTGGGAGCTTAGCCGGTTGGGAGCTTAGCCGTTTGGGAGGTTAGCCGTTTGGGAGCTTAGCCGTTTGAGAGGTTAGCCATTTGAGAGGTTAGCCGTTTGGGAGGTTAGCCGTTTGAGAGGTTAGCCGTTTGGGAGTTTAGCCATTTGGGAGTTTAGCCGTTTAGGAGGTTAGCCGTTTGGGAGCTTAGCCGTTTGGGAGTTTAGCCGTTTAGGAGGTTAGCCGTTTGGGAGCTTAGCCGTTTGGGAGGTTAGCGTTTTAGAGGTTAGCCGTTTGAGAGGTTAGCCGTTTGGGAGTTTAGCCGTTTGAGAGGTTAGCCGTTTGGGAGTTTAGCTGTTTGAGAGGTTAGCCGTTTGGGAGGTTAGCGTTTGAGAGGTTAGCCGTTTGAGAGGTTAGCCGTTTGGGAGTTTAGCCGTTTGAGAGGTTAGCCGTTTGGGAGTTTAGCTGTTTGAGAGGTTAGCCGTTTTTGGGAGCTTAGCCGTTTGGGAGCTTAGCCATTTGGGAGCTTAGCCATTTGGGAGCTTAGCCGTTTGGGAGGTTAGCCGTTTGGGAGGTTAGCCGTTTGGGAGGTTAGCCGTTTGGGAGGTTAGCCGTTTGGGAGGTTAGCCGTTAGCCGACCTGAGTGACCCGGTTAGCGTGCGCGGCCCATCAACAAGAACATTTTAAGCCACATCACGACACGCAAACACAGGTTTTAATCCTCGCACAACAGAATATAACAGCATATAGAATAGAAGTACGTTATTGATCCCAAGGGAAATTCAGCACCACAATAAACATTTAGGCAAAAAAAATCTAAAATAAGAATACAGTCCAAGATATACATTCTAAATATGTAAATACATTCTAAAATATACAGCCAAAATATACAGTAAAATGTAGATCCAGGAAGATATGCAAGAATGTGTACTGTTACTCTGTGCTCAGTGAGGCAGTGAGGCTACAGTCAGTGAGGCAGAGAGGCTACAGTCAGAGAGGCAGTGAGCTACAGTCAGAGAGGCTACAGTCAGAGAGGCAGTGAGCTACAGTCAGAGAGGCAGAGAGGCTACAGTCAGAGAGGCAGTGAGGCTACAGTCAGAGAGGCTACAGTCAGAGAGGCTACAGTCAGAGAGGCTACAGTCAGAGAGGCAGAGAGCTACAGTCAGAGAGGCAGAGAGGCTACAGTCAGAGAGGCAGTGAGGCTACAGTCAGAGAGGCAGAGAGGCTACAGTCAGAGAGGCAGTGAGGCTACAGTCAGAGAGGCAGTGAGGCTACAGTCTGAGAGGCTACAGTCAGAGAGGCAGTGAGCTACAGTCAGAGAGGCAGTGAGGCTACAGTCAGAGAGGCAGTGAGGCTACAGTCAGAGAGGCAGTGAGCTACAGTCAGAGAGGCAGTGAGGCTACAGTCAGAGAGGCAGTGAGGCTACAGTCAGAGAGGCAGTGAGCTACAGTCAGAGAGGCAGTGAGGCTACAGTCAGAGAGGCTACAGTCAGAGAGGCAGTGAGGCTACAGTCAGAGAGGCAGTGAGGCTACAGTCAGAGAGGCAGTGAGGCTACAGTCAGAGAGGCAGTGAGGCTACAGTCAGAGAGGTAGTGAGGCTACAGTCAGAGAGGCAGTGAGGCTACAGTCAGAGAGGCAGTGAGGCTACAGTCAGAGAGGCAGTGAGCTACAGTCAGAGAGGCAGTGAGGCTACAGTCAGAGAGGCAGTGAGGCTACAGTCAGAGAGGCAGTGAGGCTACAGTCAGAGAGGTAGTGAGGCTACAGTCAGAGAGGTAGTGAGGCTACAGTCAGAGAGGCAGTGAGGCTACAGTCAGAGAGGCAGTGAGCTACAGTCAGAGAGGCAGCGAGGCTACAGTCAGAGAGGCAGTGAGGCTACAGTCAGAGAGACAGTGAGGCTACAGTCAGAGGCTACAGTCAGAGAGGCAGTGAGGCTACAGTCAGAGAGGCAGTGAGCTACAGTCAGAGAGGCAGTGAGCTACAGTCAGAGAGGCAGTGAGGCTACAGTCAGAGAGGCAGAGAGCTACAGTCAGAGAGGCAGTGAGGCTACAGTCAGAGAGGCAGTGAGGCTACAGTCAGAGAGGCAGTGAGGCTACAGTCAGAGAGGCAGTGAGGCTACAGTCAGAGAGGCAGTGAGGCTACAGTCAGAGAGGCAGTGAGGCTACAGTCAGAGAGGCAGTGAGGCTACAGTCAGAGAGGCAGTGAGCTACAGTCAGAGAGGCAGAGAGGCTACAGTCAGAGAGGCAGTGAGGCTACAGTCAGAGAGGCAGTGAGGCTACAGTCAGAGGCAGTGAGGCTACAGTCAGAGAGGCAGTGAGGCTACAGTCAGAGAGGCTACAGTCAGAGAGGCAGTGAGGCTACAGTCAGAGAGGCAGTGAGGCTACAGTCAGAGAGGCAGTGAGACTACAGTCAGAGAGGCAGTGAGGCTACAGTCAGAGGCAGTGAGCTACAGTCAGAGAGGCAGTGAGGCTACAGTCAGAGAGGCAGTGAGGCTACAGTCAGAGAGGCAGTGAGTTACAGTCAGAGAGGCAGAGAGGCTACAGTCAGAGAGGCTACAGTCAGAGAGGCAGTGAGCTACAGTCAGAGAGGCAGTGAGGCTACAGTCAGAGAGGCAGAGAGGCTACAGTCAGAGAGGCAGTGAGGCTACAGTCAGAGAGGCAGTGAGGCTACAGTCAGAGAGGTAGTGAGGCTACAGTCAGAGAGGCAGCGAGGCTACAGTCAGAGAGGCAGTGAGTTACAGTCAGAGAGGCAGTGAGCTACAGTCAGAGAGGCAGAGAGGCTACAGTCAGAGAGGCAGTGAGGCTACAGTCAGAGAGGCAGTGAGGCTACAGTCAGAGAGGCAGTGAGGCTACAGTCAGAGAGGCAGTGAGGCTACAGTCAGAGAGGCAGTGAGCTACAGTCAGAGAGGCAGTGAGCTACAGTCAGAGAGGCAGTGAGGCTACAGTCAGAGAGGCAGTGAGGCTACAGTCAGAGAGGCAGTGAAGCTACAGTGAGGCATGTATTTCTGATACTCCGCTCTTCTCTCAGACAGACCGCCCCATTCTGGTGGTTTTGATCGTCTGACCTTTGACCTTTGGTTCTGCAGGCTCTACCACCTCCTCTTCGACACTCCAGAACGAGGCTGAATTGGGCGATGACGACGTTTTCACGGTGAGTGTGTGTGTGTGTGTGTCCCCTCTTATAGGGACATCAGAGTGTCATCAGTTGTCCTGGTAACGGTCTGTGGTCCAGCCCCATCCAAACCTAGGATCCTGTGACATAATCACTGTGACATCACAGGCAGGAGAGAGTTAGCCCCCCGTAAACGAGTAGTGTAACTCGCCACTGTTATAATGTGAGTATTAATATATATTACAGTTGGCAATCATCATATCATTTGTTACTTTATGATTCTGTGAAAATATCAGAATTTGACCCCCCCCCCCCCCCCCCCCCAACTCCCGGCTCCCACCTGTCTGAAGTGCATGACGGGATGGGGTGATTATTATTTTAGTTTTAGGGTTAGATCCGTTGCTTTTTTGTGGAGATGGTTGGTGTGATAGTAGAAATTAAAGGGAAGTTCAAGTTCAAGTTTTGTTTTATTTGTCACATATAATATATAGGCTGTATGAGCCTCCTGAGATTGTACTTCATACTGTAAAAATGTAAAAGGAATAAAGTCCAAACGCACAATATACAATACAAACTAAAGTACAAAATTAAGTATAAAATGCAAACTTTTTAAAATGCAAAAATGAGGTATGAGGTAAGCCAGGCAGCATCTATATTAAAGGCAGCCCAAGAGTGCTTCCGCATTGGCGTCTTGCGCTCTGATTGGCCGAGCGCGCGCATGAGGCGCGACGCACTCCTCTAGCCAGGAATCTAAGCTCCAGAGAGCGAGGCTGAAAATCCACAGTTCTTGCCCCACTGATGGGAGCCGAATCCCGGATCCGAGTTTTCTGATGAATACCCCCAAAATATGGAGGTCCCGAACGCAATTAAGTATTGATTACGCCGTAACGAATCATTAAAAAAATATACACCGTTAACTGGAGTATGTTGTTTCTTTACATATATGTTGGATTAGAGAATTGGTTTGTCATGACAATCCAATAAAAAATCGCGATTTACACAGTAACTACATGCATCATTGTTTACAATGAACGGTGGGGCTAATCGACACGGACGCGTTAAACTAACCTAAAGTTAGTTGTTCACCAACAATCTACAGACACAAACAAACACAGAACCGGACTGTTATATTAAATTAATTGATTGCTGTTTAACGCGTCCGATTATTCCCATCATGTCACTGCCATTGGCTCCGCGCCGCGCTCTCTCACCGGCCGTCTTACCCCACGGACGCGCGCTCGTCCTTGGCATCGCCATCGGTCAACCGCCGCCACCTAAGTGGGAGCACCGCGCGCCCCAGCCCAGCCCCACCGTTCATTGTAAACAATGATGCATGTAGTTACTGTGTAAATCGCAATTTTTTATTGGATTGTCATGACAAACCAATTCTCTAATCCAACATATATGTAAAGAAACAACATACTCCAGTTAACGGTGTATTCTTTTTTAATGATTCGTTACGGCGTAATCAATACTTAATTGCGTTCGGGACCTCCATATTTTGGGGGTATTCATCAGAAAACTCGGATCCGGGATTCGGCTCCCATCAGTGGGGCAAGAACTGTGGATTTTCAGCCTCGCTCTCTGGAGCTTAAACGGAGTTTCGATTCCTGGCTAGAGGAGCGCGTTGCGGCGCATGCGCACGCTCGGCCAATCAGAGCGCAAAACGCCAATGCGGAAGCACTCTTGGGCTGCCTTTAATATAGATGCAGCCAGGCACCCTGTGGTGTTTAGAGACACACACACACACACACACACACACACACACAGCTACTTGGCATTTGGTTTAGTCATGGTCACACAGGAGATGAGGAACAGCAGGCGGAGGTCGCAAGGTCCCCCCCCCCACCTCCTCTCCTGCCCCCCCCCCCCCACCCCCTCCTTCTCCTCTCCTGCCCCCCCCCCCCACCATCGCCTTCTCCTCTCCTGCCCCCCCACCATCGCCTTCTCCTCTCCTGCCCCCCCTCCTCCTTCTCCTCTCCTGCCCCCCCCCCCCCCCCCCACCATCTCCTCTCCTGTAAAACTACCATTAGCAGCTGCTTCCTAGCAAACTGTCTCTGTGATTTAACACCATGGGGGAGGGGGGGGGGGCTTCTCTCTCCCTCCTCTCCCTTGTCTGTGGGCTTTAGCCAGTGTTTAGTGTGTGTGTGTGTGTGTGTGTGCGTGCGCATGTTTGTGTATGTGCATGTACAGTGGTATTTCTCTCAGCTGTGTTTTGATTTGTCACAAGTACCAGAAACTCCACTTTTAGTCCACATAGATGTGTGTGTGTGTGTGTGTGTGTGTGTGTGTGTGTGTGTGTGTGTGTGTGTGTGTGTGTGTGTGTGTATTAGTTCATGCATGTAGTACGCATTAAGTGAGCGTGTGTAACTATGTACACGCTTGGGTGCAAGTGAAAGCAAATGTTCCCAGGAGTTCATGAGTCATATTATGGAGCATCTGCAGCCTCGGGAGGTTGAGAACTCTGTCACGCTGCTAGCCAACATGCTGCTAGCTAACATGCTGCTAGCCAACATGCTGCTAGCTAACATGCTACCTCCCTCACTCCTCAGCCCACTCTGCCACGCTGCTAGCTAACATGCTGATAGCCAACATGCTGCTAGCCAACATGCTGCTAGCTAACATGCTGCTAGCTAACATGCTGCTAGCTAACATGCTGCTAGCCAACATGCTAGCTCCCTCCCCCCTCAGCCCACTCTGTCACGCTGCTAGCCAACATGCTGCTAGCTAACATGCTGCTAGCTAACATGCTAGCTCCCTCCCTCATCAGCCCACTCTGCCACGCTGCTAGCCAACATGCTGCTAGCCAACATGCTGCTAGCTAACATGCTAGCTCCCTCCCTCCTCAGCCCACTCTGTCACGCTGCTAGCCAACATGCTGCTAGCCAACATGCTGCTAGCCAACATGCTGCTAACCAACATGCTGCTAGCTAACATGCTAGCTCCCTCCCTCATCAGCCCACTCTGTCACGCTGCTAGCCAACATGCTGCTAGCTAACATGCTGCTAGCCAACATGCTGCTAGCTAACATGCTGCTAGCTAACATGCTAGCTCCCTCCCTCCTCAGCCCACTCTACCACGCTGCTATCCTACATATCTGCTCCTACATCTCTGCTGCTCATCTCTGCTACATCTCTGCTACATCTCTGATACATCTCTGCTCATCTCTGCTGCTCATCTCTGCTACATCTCTGCTCATCTCTGCTACATCTCTGCTACATCTCTGCTCATCTCTGCTACATCTCTGCTACATCTCTGCTCATCTCTGCTCATCTCTGCTGCTCATCTCTGCTCATCTCTGCTACATCTCTGCTCATCTCTGCTCATCTCTGCTCCATCTCTGCTCCATCTCTGCTACATCTCTGCTACATCTCTGCTCATCTCTGCTACATCTCTGCTACATCTCTGCTACATCTCTGCTCCATCTCTGCTACATCTCTGCTACATCTCTGCTACATCTCTGCTACATCTCTGCTCATCTCTGCTCATCTCTGCTACATCTCTGCTACATCTCTGCTACATCTCTGCTCATCTCTGCTCATCTCTGCTACATCTCTGCTCATCTCTGCTACATCTCTGCTACATCTCTGCTACATCTCTGCTCATCTCTGCTACATCTCTGCTCATCTCTGCTACATCTCTGCTACATCTCTGCTACATCTCTGCTACATCTCTGCTCATCTCTGTTACATCTCTGCTACATCTCTGCTACATCTCTGCTACATCTCTGTTACATCTCTGCTACATCTCTGCTCATCTCTGCTACATCTCTGCTACATCTCTGCTACATCTCTCCTACATCTCTCCTACATCTCTGCTACATCTCTGCTACATCTCTGTTACATCTCTGCTACATCTCTGCTCATCTCTGCTACATCTCTGCTACATCTCTCCTACATCTCTGCTACATCTCTGC
>NC_140171.1:5977718-6054372 GCF_963971535.1 Notolepis coatsorum
ACAGAGTCCTATATCATCAGACTGAGTCCTATATCATCAGACAGAGTCCTATATCATCA
The DNA here is from genome assembly GCF_963971535.1 of Notolepis coatsorum. Taxonomy (NCBI): domain Eukaryota; kingdom Metazoa; phylum Chordata; class Actinopteri; order Aulopiformes; family Paralepididae; genus Notolepis; species Notolepis coatsorum. The sequence goes on from NC_140171.1 coordinate 5,977,778, forward strand.
GACTGAGTCCTATATCATCAGACAGAGTCCTATATCATCAGACTGAGTCCTATATCATCAGACTGAGTCCTATATCATCAGACTGAGTCCTATATCATCAGCCAGGGTCCTATATCATCAGACTGAGTCCTATATCATCAGACTGAGTCCTATATCATCAGACTGAGTCCTATATCATCAGCCAGGGTCCTATATCATCAGACTGAGTCCTATATCATCAGACTGAGTCCTATATCATCAGACTGAGTCCTATATCATCAGCCAGGGTCCTATATCATCAGACTGAGTCCTATATCATCAGACTGAGTCCTATATCATCAGCCAGGGTCCTATATCATCAGACTGAGTCCTATATCATCAGACTGAGTCCTATATCATCAGACTGAGTCCTATATCATCAGCCAGGGTCCTATATCATCAGACTGAGTCCTATATCATCAGACTGAGTCCTATATCATCAGACTGAGTCCTATATCATCAGCCAGGGTCCTATATCATCAGACTGAGTCCTATATCATCAGACTGAGTCCTATATCATCAGACTGAGTCCTATATCATCAGCCAGGGTCCTATATCATCAGACTGAGTCCTATATCATCAGACTGAGTCCTATATCATCAGCCAGGGTCCTATATCATCAGACTGAGTCCTATATCATCAGACCGAGTCCTATATCATCAGACTGAGTCCTATATCATCAGACTGAGTCCTATATCAGCAGCCTAAGTCCTATATCTATATCTACATGAACAGGAGAAATGAACAGGTTCGCAGAGTGGTGTAAGAACAACTTCCTGGACCTAAACCCCAGCAAAACGAAGGAACTGCTGGTGGACTTCAGGCGTGACCCCACAACTCCCCCGGCTCTGGGGATAAATGGCCAGAAAATAGAGCGCGTTGAGGAGTACAAATATCTTGGCACCACCATCGACCATAAGCTCACCTTCAAGACCAACACAGATAACATCCGCTCTAAGTGCCAACAGCGACTGTTCTTCCTCAGGAAGATGAGGAAGCTTCAGGTGCGACCATCAGTCCTGCAGGCTTTCTACAACTCCTTTGTGGAATCGATAATGTCCTTTAACTAGGGCTGACCCCTATTAGTCGATTAGTCGAAAAGGAGCCGTCGTCGACTGCCAACCTCTTAGTCGAATACATTTTTATTTTTTTTATCATTCTTTCCAAAAGAAAAGAGGCCTAGAAGCGTGGCTAGCGCTAATGGCACGCATACCAGAGGCTAACTGCCTACGAAAACAGGCACAGAGGCACTGAAAGAGGATTTCACCCGTCTAATGAACACACTAGACTAGACAAATATCAAGATGTATCCATCAGTGGACCAATTGCCTGCTTTCACAGAGGACAAGAAGCCTTCAGTCGACTCCTTCAGATATTAAGCACCCCCCACAGCCCAAATGGAATGATACAAAAATATATATATATTCTACTTCCTTTTTTTCCTATTTCTTTAGTCGACTAATAGTCGACAAACGGCACATTTTGGCCAATCATAGTCGACTATCCAAATCCTTAGTCAGGAACAGCCCTACCTTTAACATCACATCATGGTTTGGAGTGATGCGTTCCATCAACCGGAAACCTCTCGACAGGGTCGTTAAGATCAGCGGCAAGATCATTGGGAAGGACCACTCAGCAGCATCCACAAGAAACAGGACAGTTAAAAAGGCCTCCCAGATAGTTGAGGACAACACACACACCCTTCACACCCATTACAAACTAATGCCCTCAGGCCGTCGATACAGAGCTTCAACACTGAATAAAAGGGGCTTAGGTAGCTTCGTGCCAACCTCCATCAGACTGCTGAACACCTAGGTCTGGTGGAGGCCGCACTGCCCCCTACATAGAACTGCTCCACATGGATTTTAAATAATATATCATGCTTTAGGTACTGTAGTTTTAATGTAGTTGGTGTTTTTTTTATATAGTGGTCTTTTTACTGTAGTTTTAAAGAAGCTGGTGTTTTTTTTTTATAGTGGCGAGTGTCTATGTATATTGTGACTGTATGTTTGTATTTTAACCACTGCACAAATGAAGTTCCGAAAGGAAAAGAAAAGTAATTTGAAGTTGAAGTTGAAGTACATATCTACATCTATAAAAAAAAAATTATAATAATAATGTCTAACCCTAACTAACCTTACTGTCATGCACTTGTCCTAATAAACTAACCTACACTGTAGCACGCAACACTTTGATGAATATTGTTACTCATGTGATAGAGTTGTGCTCTTCCTGATGATGACTTGTCGTACAGAACTTGTAAGTTGCTTTGGATAAAAGCATTCAGCTAAATGACTAAATGTAAATGTAGAGAAGACAGAGTCATAGATCATCAATCTGAGTCCTATATCATCCATCTGAGTCCTATATCATCAGCTTGAGTTAGGGCTGGGCGATTAATCGATTTGATCGATTAATTCTAATTCATGATTTAGGAAGATTTTTTTAAAATGAAAATCGATTTTCACAACAAAAAGTGATGTTTGGTGAAAGTTAGATTTGCACTTTATTAAATTCATTCTTGTTTGATGATGATCAAGAGGCACCTTTTATTTGTTTTTAAGTGACGTTTGGTGAAGAAGCCAGTTATTGCACTATTAATCTCAATAGGGACATTCATCTTTGTTTGATCAAGAGTAACCTTTATATATATATATAATTATTATTATTTTGATTGTTTTTATATTATTATTATTATTCTTTCCTATATCATCAGCCTGGGTCATAGGTCATCAGATGGGGGTCCTATATCGGTGGTACTCTCCAGTGGGGAAACAGAGGGGGGTTGCTTAACGTCCTGCATCGCTCAGCTTTCTGCTGTGTGTTGGCAGAGGGATGTTGTGGTGTTGGGGATGAGGGGGGGGGGGGGGTGAGGGGGGGTGGGGGGTTGGCCCCACATGAAAGTGGCGTATCGGGGCCCCAGCCATGACGCAATCAACCACACTTCTGGGTCCACGCTACGCTCTGACACCAGCGAGGCTGCGAGGCATGAGCCTGAGCTGGAACTCATTCACCCCCCCCCTCTCAATAAAGCCAGACTTCAGAGCGTTTTTACCGCTCTTTTGTTCTTCAAGGCCTAATTGCAAACATGAGTCCTCCCACCACACACTCTGTACCTCAGCGCTGGGGCTGAGTCCTACCCACACACTCTGTACCTCAGCGCTGGGGCTGAGTCCTACCAACACACTCTGTACCTCAGCGCTGGGGCTGAGTCCTACCCACACACTCTGTACCTCAGCGCTGGGGCTGAGTCCTACCAACACACTCTGTACCTCAGCGCTGGGCTGAGTCCTACCAACACACTCTGTACCTCAGCGCTGGGCTGAGTCCTACCAACACACTCTGTACCTCAGCGCTGGGGCTGAGTCCTACCAACACACTCTGTACCTCAGCGCTGGGGCTGAGTCCTACCAACACACTCTGTACCTCAGCGCTGGGCTGAGTCCTACCAACACACTCTGTACCTCAGCGCTGGGCTGAGTCCTACCAACACACTCTGTACCTCAGCGCTGGGGCTGAGTCCTACCCACACACTCTGTACCTCAGCGCTGGGCTGAGTCCTACCACACACTCTGTGGTGGGGGGAAATATCGATACAGTGTAGTATCGATATTTTATTTTATATAAACAAAAACATTTTTAAATAAAAAGTAAAGGGTTAACCTTCTGTACTAGTGTGGCAGTGAAAGGGTTAACCTGCTGCTGTGTGTGTGGCAGTGAAAGGGTTAACCTTCTGTGTATTGTCGCAGTGAAAGGGTTAACCGTTTGGTAGTGCCGCGGTAAAAGGGTTCATTGGAGGTGTTCAAGGAAAAATCGCTGTGCAGTCGAGAAAACAATTCTATAATTTCTTTAAAGGTTAAGTTAAAGATTTTAGACACCTAGTCCTGTTCCCAACTCATCAGTGATGTTGTCAACACAAAGCTCTGTGTGGATGTATTATTATAAATAAATAAAACATAAAAAAAAAAAGATTACTCAGGGGCGGCTGGGTAGCGCAGCGGACTAAGCGCTCGCCTACCACCGCAGAGACTCTGGGATCTAATCCAGCTGTCAGCGGTCCCTCCGGCTTGGTCAGTCGCCCATACTAACACAATTGGCGGTGTTAGCGGGTGGGAAGCCAGTGGGGTGTGTATCCTGGTCGTTGTAAAACAGCGACTCCTACTGGTCGGTTGGGGCGCCTGTTCAGCAGGGAGGGGATCTGGGGGAGATAGTGTGATCCTCCCACGCGTTACACTCCCCCGGTGAGAGTCCTCGCTGTCGGGTGAAAACAAGCAGCTGGCTGACGTCCACATGTATCGGAGGAAGACATGTGGTAGTCTTCTCCCTCCCCAGGCCGACAGTAGGGGGCAAAAGCGACCAGGAAGGGAATTGGCATAACGACTAAATTGGGATGGGAGAAAAAGTAGAAAAAAATTAAGATTACTCTACATAAAATCTTTATCTATAGCAGCACCTTTAAGACATTTGAATATGTCCTTCAGTGATGTCCATGGTTAGTCACTCTCCCCCTAGTGGCGACTCACAGGCACGGCACCTCACTGGTGAACTTAGATATTTTATTATATAATATTTTTATGTGTTATTGAGGTGTATTGTATTGATTTTATTGTATTGTATTGTATTGATTTGTGTGGACCGCAGTAATAGTAGCCTATGCCTGTGGCAATGGCTAATGGGGATCCGAATAAACGAAACGAAACGAAACTTCGCCACGCAATGTCCGCCGTCTTCGCGCCGACGTGGCGGTGGACGTCGTGGTGTGAATCTTCCGTCTCTTCTTGGGTTTCTCACCGGTGCTCTCGACTCCTCCCTCTGTCTCTCAGAACGCCACCGACAGCTCCTCCTCCAACTCCTCCCAGAAGAAGGAGCTGCCCGCGCAGACGTTGGCCCCGCCCACCACCTTCTGTGAACCCCGACGGCACCACCACTGCATCCTGGGACACTTCTACGAGCAGCACAGGCCGTCTGACCACTACTTCCTGGATCAGGTAGGCGGCGGAGTCATCAGATTAGTAAACGGGACACTTACAAGAACATCTGTACATTTACACTTAGTCATTTAGCTGACGCCTAAGTGTCTTGTCTTCCTCCTCCAGACTGAAGCTCTAAGTGTCTTGTCTTCCTCCTCCAGACTGAAGCTCTAAGTGTCTTGTCTTCCTCCAGACTGAAGCTCTAAGTGTCTTGTCTTCCTCCTCCAGACTGAAGCTCTAAGTGTCTTGTCTTCCTCCTCCAGACTGAAGCTCTAAGTGTCTTGTCTTCCTCCTCCAGACTGAAGCTCTAAGTGTCTTGTCTTCCTCCTCCAGACTGAAGCTCTAAGTGACTTGTCTTCCTCCTCCAGACTGAAGCTCTAAGTGTCTTGTCTTCCTCCAGACTGAAGCTCTAAGTGTCTTGTCTTCCTCCTCCAGACTGAAGCTCTAAGTGTCTTGTCTTCCTCCTCCAGACTGAAGCTCTAAGTGTCTTGTCTTCCTCCTCCAGACTGAAGCTCTAAGTGTCTTGTCTTCTTCCTCCAGACTGAAGCTCTAAGTGTCTTGTCTTCCTCCTCCAGACTGAAGCTCTAAGTGTCTTGTCTTCCTCCTCCAGACTGAAGCTCTAAGTGTCTTGTCTTCCTCCTCCAGACTGAAGCTCTAAGTGTCTTGTCTTCCTCCTCCAGACTGAAGCTCTAAGTGTCTTGTCTTCCTCCTCCAGACTGAAGCTCTAAGTGTCTTGTCTTCCTCCTCCAGACTGAAGCTCTAAGTGTCTTGTCTTCCTCCTCCAGACTGAAGCTCTAAGTGTCTTGTCTTCCTCCTCCAGACTGAAGCTCTAAGTGTCTTGTCTTCCTCCTCCAGACTGAAGCTCTAAGTGTCTTGTCTTCCTCCAGACTGAAGCTCTAAGTGTCTTGTCTTCCTCCTCCAGACTGAAGCTCTAAGTGTCTTGTCTTCCTCCTCCAGACTGAAGCTCTAAGTGTCTTGTCTTCCTCCAGACTGAAGCTCTAAGTGTCTTGTCTTCCTCCTCCAGACTGAAGCTCTAAGTGTCTTGTCTTCCTCCTCCAGACTGAAGCTCTAAGTGTCTTGTCTTCCTCCTCCAGACTGAAGCTCTAAGTGTCTTGTCTTCCTCCTCCAGACTGAAGCTCTAAGTGTCTTGTCTTCCTCCTCCAGACTGAAGCTCTAAGTGTCTTGTCTTCCTCCTCCAGACTGAAGCTCTAAGTGTCTTGTCTTCCTCCTCCAGACTGAAGCTCTAAGTGTCTTGTCTTCCTCCTCCAGACTGAAGCTCTAAGTGTCTTGTCTTCCTCCTCCAGACTGAAGCTCTAAGTGTCTTGTCTTCCTCCCAGACTGAAGCTCTAAGTGTCTTGTCTTCCTCCTCCAGACTGAAGCTCTAAGTGTCTTGTCTTCCTCCTCCAGACTGAAGCTCTAAGTGTCTTGTCTTCCTCCAGACTGAAGCTCTAAGTGTCTTGTCTTCCTCCTCCAGACTGAAGCTCTAAGTGTCTTGTCTTCCTCCTCCAGACTGAAGCTCTAAGTGTCTTGTCTTCCTCCTCCAGACTGAAGCTCTAAGTGTCTTGTCTTCCTCCTCCAGACTGAAGCTCTAAGTGTCTTGTCTTCCTCCTCCAGACTGAAGCTCTAAGTGTCTTGTCTTCCTCCTCCAGACTGAAGCTCTAAGTGTCTTGTCTTCCTCCTCCAGACTGAAGCTCTAAGTGTCTTGTCTTCCTCCTCCAGACTGAAGCTCTAAGTGTCTTGTCTTCCTCCTCCAGACTGAAGCTCTAAGTGTCTTGTCTTCCTCCTCCAGACTGAAGCTCTAAGTGTCTTGTCTTCTTCCTCCAGACTGAAGCTCTAAGTGTCTTGTCTTCCTCCTCCAGACTGAAGCTCTAAGTGTCTTGTCTTCCTCCTCCAGACTGAAGCTCTAAGTGTCTTGTCTTCCTCCTCCAGACTGAAGCTCTAAGTGTCTTGTCTTCCTCCTCCAGACTGAAGCTCTAAGTGTCTTGTCTTCCTCCTCCAGACTGAAGCTCTAAGTGTCTTGTCTTCCTCCTCCAGACTGAAGCTCTAAGTGTCTTGTCTTCCTCCTCCAGACTGAAGCTCTAAGTGTCTTGTCTTCCTCCAGACTGAAGCTCTAAGTGTCTTGTCTTCCTCCTCCAGACTGAAGCTCTAAGTGTCTTGTCTTCCTCCTCCAGACTGAAGCTCTAAGTGTCTTGTCTTCCTCCTCCAGACTGAAGCTCTAAGTGTCTTGTCTTCCTCCTCCAGACTGAAGCTCTAAGTGTCTTGTCTTCCTCCTCCAGACTGAAGCTCTAAGTGTCTTGTCTTCCTCCTCCAGACTGAAGCTCTAAGTGTCTTGTCTTCCTCCTCCAGACTGAAGCTCTAAGTGTCTTGTCTTCCTCCTCCAGACTGAAGCTCTAAGTGTCTTGTCTTCCTCCTCCAGACTGAAGCTCTAAGTGTCTTGTCTTCTTCCTCCAGACTGAAGCTCTAAGTGTCTTGTCTTCTTCCTCCAGACTGAAGCTCTAAGTGTCTTGTCTTCTTCCTCCAGACTGAAGCTCTAAGTGTCTTGTCTTCCTCCTCCAGACTGAAGCTCTAAGTGTCTTGTCTTCCTCCAGACTGAAGCTCTAAGTGTCTTGTCTTCTTCCTCCAGACTGAAGCTCTAAGAGTCTTGTCTTCTTCCTCCAGACTGAAGCTCTAAGTGTCTTGTCTTCCTCCTCCAGACTGAAGCTCTAAGTGTCTTGTCTTCCTCCTCCAGACTGAAGCTCTAAGTGTCTTGTCTTCCTCCTCCAGACTGAAGCTCTAAGTGTCTTGTCTTCCTCCTCCAGACTGAAGCTCTAAGTGTCTTGTCTTCCTCCTCCCGACTGAAGCTCTAAGTGTCTTGTCTTCCTTCTCCAGACTGAAGCTCTAAGTGTCTTGTCTTCCTCCTCCAGACTGAAGCTCTAAGTGTCTTGTCTTCCTCCTCCAGACTGAAGCTCTAAGTGTCTTGTCTTCCTCCTCCAGACTGAAGCTCTAAGTGTCTTGTCTTCCTCCTCCAGACTGAAGCTCTAAGTGTCTTGTCTTCCTCCTCCAGACTGAAGCTCTAAGTGTCTTGTCTTCCTCCTCCAGACTGAAGCTCTAAGTGTCTTGTCTTCCTCCTCCAGACTGAAGCTCTAAGTGTCTCGTCTTCCTCCTCCAGACTGAAGCTCTAAGTGTCTTGTCTTCCTCCTCCAGACTGAAGCTCTAAGTGTCTTGTCTTCCTCCTCCAGACTGAAGCTCTAAGTGTCTTGTCTTCCTCCTCCAGACTGAAGCTCTAAGTGTCTTGTCTTCCTCCTCCTCCAGACTGAAGCTCTAAGTGTCTTGTCTTCCTCCTCCAGACTGAAGCTCTAAGTGTCTTGTCTTCCTCCTCCAGACTGAAGCTCTAAGTGTCTTGTCTTCCTCCTCCAGACTGAAGCTCTAAGTGTCTTGTGTTCCTCCCTGCAGTCGGTGTCCATGTTCCCGCGGCACGTCAGCTTCCAGGTGGAGGAGGAGGAGATCGTGCGCATCAACCCCCGCGAGAGGACCTGGCTGACGGGCTACGAGGACTACCGGCACGCCACCACCACCACGGCCACCACCACCACGGCCACCACGGCCACGCGCGACGACAAACTCCAGCCGCCCCAACACGGCGGCAGCAAGCCGCACGACTACACCACCGCGCACCAGTACCCGCTGGGCTGCGAGTCGTCCAACAAACCCGGCTGCCAGCGGGCCGTGGTCAGCGCCCAGCCGCGCGCCCTGCTGCAGCCCAAGAAGGGCGGCAAGCGGCGCAAGGAGGACGGCGAGCGCTCGCGCTGCGTCTACTGCCGGGACATGTTCAACCACGAGGAGAACGGACGCGGCCGCTGCCAGGTGGCGCCGGACCCGGTGCAGACGTGCATCCGCCGCGTCAGCTTCATGTGGTGCGCCGACAGCCTGCTCTACCACTGCATGTCCGACCCGGAGGGCGACTACTCGGACCCGTGCTCCTGCGACGCCGGCGACGAGCGCTTCTGCCTCCGCTGGCTGGCGCTGCTGGGCCTGTCGCTGCTGGCGCCCTGCATGTGCTGCTACGGCCCGCTGCGCGCCTGCTACCGCTGCGGGGTGGCCTGCCACTGCTGCGGGGGCCGGCACAAGGCCGTGGGCTGAGAGAGAGAGAGACTACGGACTCCTGTGAGGGACTGAGAGAGAGAGAGAGACTACGGACTCCTGTGAGGGACTGAGAGAGAGAGAGAGAGAGACTACGGACTCCTGTGAGGGACGCGTCTATATTAAAGGCGGCCCAAGAGTGCTTCCGCGTTTCTCTGATTGGCCACGACGCCCATGTGACCGCGGCAGAGCGGAAATAGGCTGCTGCTCCGGCGAAAGAAAGACAGGCATTCTATCGCCACGCTCTAAGACAAACTCTAACCTTAACCAACTCCGAAAGAATGCCTAAACTTAACCGGCGAAAGAAAGACAGACGCTAGTTACGTTTATATAGAGAGATGATAAATTAATTAAACGTTAAAAAAAAATTAAATAAAAAATTGAAGTGATTCGAACTTGTCACCAACTGACCGCAGGCTCCACGGCAAGCTGAGGAACGAGTTGAGCTAACCGTCGATGTTAAAACAGGGGGGATTACGAATGCATAATGCCGCGGCAACCTATGCGCCTCTGCCGCGGGCGTCATGGCCAATCAGAGAAACGCGGAAGCACTCTTGGGCTGCCTTTAATATATAAGCATGAGGGACTGAGAGAGAGAGAGAGACTACTGACTCCTGTGAGGGACTGAGAGAGAGCGAGAGAGAGAGACTACTGTACTGACTCCTGTGAGGGACTTAGGGGGGAAAAGGTTGTACGCTGATCTTTTTTTCTTTTGTTTCGTTTTTTCCCCCCTCTCTCGTTGGTTGTTGTGTCGCCAGATTCCGGGGGGGGGGGGGGGGGGGGGGGGGGGGGGGGCTGCGGGGGGAGGACTGGTCCGGTTTCCCCTTGTTTCTATTTTAAATTTGTATTCCATTTTGTTTTCCTGCGTGTGTTTTATAGGGGAACCCTACAGCTTCCAATCCTCGCATTGCAAAGACTAAAACGATGAATATTCATTTCTATATACATATATATATATAAAATAAATATATATATATATATTATATATATATTATAAACAGGTACTTTATATTTTTACACTCATGTGTTTTGAAGGCTTGAATATTTCATTTCTCTTAGTGTTTGTTAGAGGTCAGAGGTCAGTATGAACGTTGTTTATTTTTTTTAAGGCACAACTCCTTCGCTACAACTCACTGACGAGATGATCAACCAACCAACCCTGTACTCTGGTGTCAACAGAGGCACTTAAATCAACTGTGATCACCCCCAGCCCCCACCCCCCACCCCCCAGGCCCCACCCACCAGCCCCACCACCCAGCCCCCACCCACCAGCCTTAACCTCCAGCTCTACCCTCCAGCTCTACCCTCCAGCTCTACCCCCCAGCCTCCAGCCCCCACCCACCAGCCTTACCCTCCAGACCTACCCTCCGTCCTCCAGCCCGCGTCTATACTTTCCGTAGCCGCATTTCTGCAGGACGCTCTCTGATTGGCCGACGACAGTTTCTACACTGGTTAGGCTTAGGCACTCTTTCGAAGTAGGTTAAGGTTCGAGTTTGTCTTAGACTTAGAGCAGGGCGATAGAACGCCAGGTAGTTTGCAGGCTGTTCGACGTGGAAATGGGCAAAGACACAGCTCGTCACGCGATTGGGAAAACATGTCAGTGGCCAATCAGAGAGCGTCAGTCAGTGGCCAATCAGAGAGCGTCCTGCAGAAATGCGGCTACGGAAAGTATAGACGCCTCCAGCCCTACCCCCCAGCCCTACCACCCAGCCCCAGCCCCCAGCCTCCACTCCCCAGCCCCCAGCCTCCACTCCCCAGCCCCCAGCCCAACAAACAAATGAAAGGACAATTTCTGCTGACCATTACACGGTGTTTCTCAATCCCAGGGATCACACGGTTCACACAAGACCTCATTCCGTGGAAACAATTTAGGCTTCAATCATCGCGGATGTTTCCAATTTTTAATCTGCAGTAAAAACCCCAACAGTTGTGAGCAGTGTTTTCATTTTCAGAAATTGTTTGAGGATAAATATTCCTGTTTTCCTGGTTAAACTGTGTGATCCTGTTCTTCTACATGACGGGTCTACATGACGTCTACATGACGTCTACATGACGTCTACATGACGTCTACATGACGTCTACATGACGTCTACATGACGTCTACATGACGTCTACATGACGGGTCTACATGACGTCTACATGACGTCTACATGACGGGTCTACATGACGTCTACATGACGTCTACATGACGTCTACATGACGGGTCTACATGACGGGTCTACATGACGGGTCTACATGACGTCTACATGACGGGTCTACATGACGTCTACATGACGGGTCTACATGACGTCTACATGACGTCTACATGACGTCTACATGACGGGTCTACATGACGGGTCTACATGACGGGTCTACATGACGTCTACATGACGTCTACATGACGTCTACATGACGTCTACATGACGTCTACATGACGTCTACATGACGTCTACATGACGGGTCTACATGACGTCTACATGACGTCTACATGACGGGTCTACATGACGGGTCTACATGACGGGTCTACATGACGTCTACATGACGGGTCTACATGACGTCTACATGACGTCTACATGACGGGTCTACATGACGTCTACATGACGTCTACATGACGTCTACATGACGTCTACATGACGGGTCTACATGACGGGTCTACATGACGTCTACATGACGGGTCTACATGACGTCTACATGACGTCTACATGACGGGTCTACATGACGTCTACATGACGGGTCTACATGACGTCTACATGACGTCTACATGACGGGTCTACATGACGTCTACATGACGGGTCTACATGACGGGTCTACATGACGGGTCTACATGACGGGTCTACATGACGGGTCTACATGACGGGTCTACATGACGTCTACATGACGGGTCTACATGACGGGTCTACATGACGTCTACATGACGGGTCTACATGACGGGTCTACATGACGTCTACATGACGGGTCTACATGACGTCTACATGACGGGTCTACATGACGGGTCTACATGACGGGTCTACATGACGGGTCTACATGACGTCTACATGACGTCTACATGACGTCTACATGACGGGTCTACATGACGTCTACATGACGTCTACATGACGTCTACATGACGGGTCTACATGACGGGTCTACATGACGTCTACATGACGTCTACATGACGTCTACATGACGGGTCTACATGACGTCTACATGACGTCTACATGACGGGTCTACATGACGTCTACATGACGGGTCTACATGACGTCTACATGACGGGTCTACATGACGGGTCTACATGACGGGTCTACATGACGTCTACATGACGTCTACATGACGTCTACATGACGGGTCTACATGACGTCTACATGACGGGTCTACATGACGTCTACATGACGGGTCTACATGACGTCTACATGACGTCTACATGACGTCTACATGACGTCTACATGACGTCTACATGACGGGTCTACATGACGGGTCTACATGACGTCTACATGACGTCTACATGACGGGTCTACATGACGTCTACATGACGGGTCTACATGACGTCTACATGACGGGTCTACATGACGTCTACATGACGGGTCTACATGACGTCTACATGACGGGTCTACATGACGGGTCTACATGACGGGTCTACATGACGTCTACATGACGTCTACATGACGTCTACATGACGTCTACATGACGTCTACATGACGGGTCTACATGACGTCTACATGACGTCTACATGACGTCTACATGACGTCTACATGACGTCTACATGACGTCTACATGACGGGTCTACATGACGGGTTTACATGACGGGTTTACATGACGGGTCTACATGACGTCTACATGACGGGTCTACATGACGGGTCTACATGACGGGTCTACATGACGTCTACATGACGTCTACATGACGTCTACATGACGGGTCTACATGACGTCTACATGACGGGTCTACATGACGGGTCTACATGACGTCTACATGACGGGTCTACATGACAGGTCTACATGACGTCTACATGACGGGTCTACATGACGTCTACATGACGGGTCTACATGACGGGTCTACATGACGTCTACATGACGTCTACATGACGGGTCTACATGACGTCTACATGACGGGTCTACATGACGTCTACATGACGTCTACATGACGGGTCTACATGACGTCTACATGACGGGTCTACATGACGGGTCTACATGACGGGTCTACATGACGGGTTTACATGACGTCTACATGACGTCTACATGACGGGTCTACATGACGGGTCTACATGACGTCTACATGACGGGTCTACATGACGTCTACATGACGTCTACATGACGGGTCTACATGACGTCTACATGACGGGTCTACATGACGTCTACATGACGGGTCTACATGACGGGTCTACATGACGTCTACATGACGGGTCTACATGACGGGTCTACATGACGTCTACATGACGGGTCTACATGACGTCTACATGACGTCTACATGACGGGTCTACATGACGGGTCTACATGACGGGTCTACATGACGTCTACATGACGGGTTTACATGACGTCTACATGACGGGTCTACATGACGGGTCTACATGACGGGTCTACATGACGGGTTTACATGACGGGTCTACATGACGGGTCTACATGACGGGTCTACATGACGGGTCTACATGACGGGTCTACATGACGGGTCTACATGACGTCTACATGACGGGTCTACATTTCAATAGGTTTATCTGTCACATACATAGCAGGGCATACAGTGAAATGCGGGTGGTCATGCCCGCATCGATTGTGCAATAATACAATAATAAAAATAGAAAAAAAAACTGGTAATAAGAAGACATAAGATGTGCATGATAAAAATAGACATGCACATTTTTTAATTTTTTTATTTAACCTTTATTTATCCAGGCAAGCAATTAAGAACAAATTATTATATACAAAAGCAGCCTGTCCAAATTCCTGAGAAGGCACTGGTTCCTATGTACACTACTATACAATATAACATTTTAACTCCGTCATTATGCTATACTTACTATATCTAAACTATACTATACAAGAACACTACTATACAATATAACATTTTAACTCTGTCATTATGCTATACTTACTATATCTAAACGATACTATACAAGAACACTACTATACAATATGACATTTTAACTCTGTCATTATGCTATACTTACTATATCTCAACTATACTATACAAGAACCACATCTGACTTTTATATTCCTCATTCCTTTCAAGTGACTTTTCCACATGACGTCTACATGTTAAAGGGATAGTTGTGATTTTAGCCGTACTAGAATGAGGAACAGCGAGGTGTTGAGAAAAGGCCTGATCCACATCATCTACTGGCCTCTACTGATCCACATCATCTACTGGCCTCTACTGATCCACATCATCTACTGGCCTCTACTGATCCACATCATTGTTGGTAAGAATGGTAAGAAATAGGGCCTGGGTTCCAAAAATCACAACTATCCCTTTAATATTCCAATGCAGGCCCTGCTCACCACTGTATTTTCACTTGTTATAGATGAGTGAACAAAGGTGTAAACATTGATACAATTATATTATATTAATATTATATATCCATTATCTATCTAGATATAGAATATTTATTATTCTGTAACCATATGGAATATGCATTATTCTGTAACCATAGGTCTATAATGTACATTATTCTGTAACCATATGGAATATGCATTATTCTGTAACCATAGATATATAATGTTCATTATTCTATAACCATATGGAATATGCATTATTCTGTAACCATAGATATATAAGTAAGGGATAATGTATAGCTACGAGGTCATTGTCGCAAAATAATTGACCGACGGAGTTTAAAATACTGAGGTGTTTTAAACGTCAGTGAAGGTAAATTATTTTGCGACAATGATCGAGTATAGCTATACATTATCCCGCTTATTACATGGCTAACTTACTAACAATATACCTAATTCATTTTACATCGACAAGACGAGATAGTAGTAGTAGTCATCGTCACACACACTCCGCTGTCAGTGCAGCCGGCAGGTGTGTCTGATTGGCTGCACTGATGCAGTGTGTCAGTGGGCTTGATTTGCGAACAGCTGCGAACAGCGGTCATTATTGTTCGGCAGAGGTCCGTTATCAGAGGTCCGTTATCTGACGAGCGCTATTGACCAATCACAAGCAAGCATTTCGGCGAATGTGAAAACGCCATGTAATAATGTGTATTCTATAACCATATGGAATATGCATTATTCTGTAACCATAGGTCTATAATGTTCATTATTCTATAACCATATGGAATATGCATTATTCTCTCATATATATAGAATGTTCATTATTCTATAACCATATGGAATATGCATTATTCTGTAACCATAGATATATAATGTTCATTATTCTATAACCATATAGAATATTCATTATTCTATAAAAATAGAGAATGTCCATTATTCTATAACCATATCAGAAGGTCCATTATTCTATAACCATATCAGAAGGTCCATTATTCTATAACCATATCAGAATGTCCATTATTCTATAACCATATCAGAATGTCCATTATTCTATAACCATATCAGAATGTCCATTATTCTATAACCATATCAGAATGTCCATTATTCTATAACCATATCAGAATGTCCATTATTCTATAACCATATCAGAATGTCCATTATTCTATAACCATATCAGAATGTCCATTATTCTATAATCATATCAGAATGTCCATTATTCTATAACCATATCAGAAGGTCCATTATTCTATAACCATATCAGAATGTCCATTATTCTATAACCATATCAGAATGTCCATTATTCTATAACCATATCAGAATGTCCATTATTCTATAACCATATCAGAATGTCCATTATTCTATAACCATATCAGAATGTCCATTATTCTATATCTATGGTTACACCTTTGCTCGCCCATCTACGACGAGTCAAAATGGCCGCCGTGAGAAGGGCCACAGGATGGGTGCCTGTGAACCTCCAGCTGCACCCACACAAACCGCGGCACTCTGAGCAGGACGGTGGGAATGTTGACACGTCTGCCAGGCGGCCTGTATGACGGGGGCGTGGTCACGGTGGGGACGCGAGGATACCGTCCAAAAACACTCTCGTCCCCAACTGAGACTTTAGCCGGGCTATCAGCTAATATCTGGAATACTGTGTGTAAAGACACACTCACTGCTCTAGACACTTAAACTAGATAGAAGTGTGTGTGTGTGTGTTCTCATAAAGGAATGGAGAATAGTCTACCCCTTAACCCTTTCACTACCAAATGGTTAACCCTTTCACTGCGACAATACAGAGGGTTAACCCTTTCACTGCCACGTGCCAAAGGGTTAACCCTTTCACAACCACACTACATAAGGTTAACCCTTTCACTACCACACTACAGACGGTTAACCCTTTCACTAGCACACTACAGAAGGTTAACCCTTTCACTAGCACACTACAGAAGGTTAACCCTTTCACTAGCACACTACAGAAGGTTAACCCTTTCACAGGAGAAAGGAGAATGAGGCTGGCAGGTCACTGCCAGAGACACCATGAGCTGCCAGCCAGCAAACTTGTGCTGTGGGAGCCAACACACGGCCCGGGCATCGATCACGAGGACGTCCCACGTTAACCTACGTGGACGTACTCAGGAGAGATGCGGGAACAGAAAGCACCGGCGAGCTATAGCCAGATGCATGGAGGATCGGGATGACTGGAAGCACCGATGGAGGGCCCGTTTGAGGACGACCTAGATGATTCACTACCACACTACAGAGGGTTAACCCTTTCACTACCACACTACAGATGGTTAACCCTTTCACTACCACACTACAGACGGTTAACCCTTTCACTACCACACTACAGAGGGTTAACCCGTTCACTACCACACTACAGACGGTTAACCCTTTCACTAGCACACTACAGACGGTTAACCCTTTCACTACCACTCTACAGACGGTTAACCCTTTCACTAGCACACTACAGACGGTTAACCCTTTCACTACCACACTACAGAGGGTTAACCCTTTCACTACCACTCTACAGACGGTTAACCCGTTCACTAGCACACTACAGAGGGTTAACCCTTTCACTACCACTCTACAGACGGTTAACCCTTTCACTAGCACACTACAGACGGTTAACCCTTTCACTACCACTCTACAGACGGTTAACCCTTTCACTAGCACACTACAGACGGTTAACCCTTTCACTACCACACTACAGAGGGTTAACCCTTTCACTACCACACTACAGACGGTTAACCCGTTCACTTCCACACTACAGAGGGTTAACCCTTTCACTACCACACTACAGAGGGTTAACCCGTTCACTTCCACACTACAGAGGGTTAACCCTTTCACTACCACTCTACAGACGGTTAACCCTTTCACTAGCACACTACAGACGGTTAACCCTTTCACTAGCACACTACAGACGGTTAACCCTTTCACTACCACACTACAGAGGGTTAACCCTTTCACTACCACTCTACAGACGGTTAACCCGTTCACTTCCACACTACAGAGGGTTAACCCTTTCACTACCACACTACAGAGGGTTAACCCGTTCACTTCCACACTACAGAGGGTTAACCCTTTCACTACCACTCTACAGATGGTTAACCCTTTCACTAGCACACTACAGACGGTTAACCCTTTCACTAGCACACTACAGATGGTTAACCCTTTCCCTAGCACACTACAGACGGTTAACCCTTTCATTAGCACACTACAGAAGGTTAACCCTTTCACTACCACACTACAGAAAGTTAACCTTTCACTACCACACTACAGACGGTTAACCCTTTCACTACCACACTACAGAAGGTTAACCCTTTCACTACCACACTACAGAAAGTTAACCTTTCACTACCACACTACAGACGGTTAACCCTTTCACTAGCACACTACAGAGGGTTAACCCTTTCACTACCACTCTACAGACGGTTAACCCTTTCACTAGCACACTACAGACGGTTAACCCTTTCACTACCACTCTACAGACGGTTAACCCTTTCACTAGCACACTACAGACGGTTAACCCTTTCACTACCACACTACAGAGGGTTAACCCTTTCACTACCACTCTACAGACGGTTAACCCATTCACTTCCACACTACAGAGGGTTAACCCTTTCACTACCACACTACAGAGGGTTAACCCGTTCACTTCCACACTACAGAGGGTTAACCCTTTCACTACCACTCTACAGATGGTTAACCCTTTCACTAGCACACTACAGACGGTTAACCCTTTCACTAGCACACTACAGACGGTTAACCCTTTCCCTAGCACACTACAGACGGTTAACCCTTTCATTAGCACACTACAGAAGGTTAACCCTTTCACTACCACACTACAGAAAGTTAACCTTTCACTACCACACTACAGACGGTTAACCCTTTCACTACCACACTACAGAAGGTTAACCCTTTCACTACCACAATACAGAAAGTTAACCTTTCACTACCACACTACAGACGGTTAACCCTTTCACTACCACACTACAGACGGTTAACCCTTTCACTAGCACACTACAGAAGGTTAACCCTTTCACAACCACACTACAGACGGTTAACCCTTTCACTAGCACACTACAGACGGTTAACCCTTTCACTACCACACTACAGAAGGTTAACCTTTCACTACCACACTACAGACGGTTAACCTTTCACTACCACACTACAGATGGTTAACCCTTTCACTACCACTCTACAGACTGTTAACCCTTTCACTAGCACACTACAGACGGTTAACCCTTTCACTAGCACACTACAGATGGTTAACCCTTTCCCTAGCACACTACAGACGGTTAACCTTTCACTAGTGTGGTAGCGAAAGGTTAACTTTCTGTAGTGTGGTAGTGAAAGGTTAACCTTCTGTAGTGTGGTAGTAAACAGGCTAAAGGGGAACGCCACCAGAATTGAAGAATTCCGATGTGTTATTTCTAGGGATGCTCGATATTGGCTTTTTTACCGATATACCGATATTGTCCAACTCTTAATTTCCGATACCGATATCAACCGATATCACATTTTAATGCCGATATCGGCCGATAATATCGGTAGGCCGATAATATCGGACATCCCTAGTTATTTCCATGGCCCGGGAACGTTCAGTGGATATTTGTTGGAATGTGAGCTGCTCTCTCTCATGAAGCCAGACAGTCGTGTGATGTCATCAGCGATGTCATCAGGTATAAAGGCATGCAGCTGCTCCACAGACCCACAGAATGTTTGTCTGTTTTATACCCAAACAAGCTCTATTCTGTTGTAGTGTTGTCAGTTCTGAGACAGAACATGTATTTGTATACTCAGAACATTCCCCTGGGTGTCTCTCAGTGTCATTTATAACATCTTTATCCTGGGTGCTCTCTGTGTCATCTATAACATCTTTATCCTGGGTGTCTCTCAGTGGCATCTATAACATCTTTATCCTGGGTGTCTCTCAGTGTCATCTATAACATCTTTATCCTGGGTGTCTCTCAGTGGCATCTATAACATCTTTATCCTGGGTGTCTCTCAGTGGCATCTATAACATCTTTATCCTGGGTGTCTCTCAGTGTTATGAATGAATGAAAAGTTTATTTAACAGATTGCAGAATGGGTACAATACAGTACGGCTCAATACACACAATTGTTAAGGGGATGCAGACCAGAGAAAGACGTTTTGTCTTGTTTACATCAGGGTCCCTATCTATATATCTATAACATATTTTCCAATGTCTGTGGAGCATATTATTTCTGAGACTGTCTCAGACCAGAATGAATTCGTATGAATTCCGAAATCCGGCGTAGTGCCCCTTTACCTGTTGTTTTGGCTTTTTTTTAGTAAAGTCACACAACAAAATGAGCTGCAGTGTCTCCACATGATGGAATCAATAAGAAATAAACCTCAAGTCAAGTCGTTCTCACGACAGTGGACGGAAAAAGACGGACAGTGACTTTAAGTTTCAGTTCATCGAATGGTTGACGTGTTAAAGGTCCAATCTGTGGGGCCGCGCCCAAGTGGCACACCACGTACTGCGCTGCGTCGCAACACCACGGCCGTCCCGGGTTCGACTCCCGGACACGGCGATTTTTGACGAATGTCTTCCCCCGTCTATCTCCCATTCTTCCTCTCTCTCTCTCTCTACCGGACTGCCCCGGTAGTAACAACCTACCAAAAACATAAAACATTGAAATAAAAAAGGTCCAATCTGTAATACCGGGCGAAAAACCGGCAACCTCTCGTCAAAAGAGCCCGCGCTTGGTATTGCACTTTGTTTACATGTTTTCTTTTGGTCTGATGTGTGGGTTGGAGTTGAGTGGGGGATGGGGGGGGGGGCCATGCCTCAACACAGAGGGGTCGACCTCACGCTGCCCTCAACACAGAGGGGTCGACCTCGCGCTGCCCTCAGCACAGAGGGGTCGACCTCACGCTGCCCTCAACACAGAGGGGTCGACCTCGCGCTGCCCTCAACACAGAGGGGTCGACCTCACGCTGCCCTCAACACAGAGGGGTCGACCTCACGCTGCCCTCAACACAGAGGGGTCGACCTCGCGCTGCCCTCAACACAGAGGGGTCGACCTCGCGCTGCCCTCAACACTGAGGGGTCGACCTCACGCTGCCCTCAACACAGAGGGGTCGACCTCACGCTGCCCTCAACACAGAGGGGTCGACCTCACGCTGCCCTCAACACAGAGGGGTCGACCTCGCGCTGCCCTCAACACAGAGGGGTCGACCTCACGCTGCCCTCAGCACAGAGGGGTCGACCTCACGCTGCCCTCAACACAGAGGGGTCGACCTGACGCTGCCCTCAACACAGAGGGGTCGACCTCGCGCTGCCCTCAACACAGAGGGGTCGACCTGACGCTGCCCTCAACACAGAGGGGTCGACCTCACGCTGCCCTCAACACAGAGGGGTCGACCTCACGCTGCCCTCAACACAGAGGGGTCGACCTCACGCTGCCCTCAACACAGAGGGGTCGACCTCACGCTGCCCTCAACACAGAGGGGTCGACCTCACGCTGCCCTCAACACAGAGGGCGTCCGCTCGGCCGTGTGATGCACATGTTCAGTTCTATTTTTATATCGTTTCTAATATGATGGAAACAGGATTAGCTTTACAACGAAACACGATGATTTGTGAAATGTCAATACACTATATGGAATCTAATTGCCTGGATGGTAAACTTTACACTGTGTGTTTACGTGCATGTGTGCGTGTGCGTGGGTGTGCGTGCGTGTGTGGGTGGTTGTACTTAACATACGCTTGACACCAAATGCCGTTCCGCGCACTACATCACAAAGTTGGGGAGTGTTTAAAAACCAAAGATACAGGGCGCCCCAGTGGCGAACCACATAACGCGCTGAGTCGCGGCACGGCCAACCCGGGTTCGATTCCCGGACCCGTCGTTATTTGCCGAATGTCTTCCCCCCACTCTGTCTCCCGTTCCTCCCCTCTCTCTCTCTCTCTCTCTCTCTCTCTACTGGACTGCCCAGTAGCAAAAAGCGATAAACGCTAAAAAAAAATCTAAAAAAAAAGATGCTGAATGACTCATTCCAAGCTGCACCAATGGGAATGCTTCCTGTCTCCCAAGTGGGCGGGACTTTCGACGTTAACACTGTGAACTTGCCGGACAAGTCTCAAACAAACAAGATGACAACAGTGAGTCTGTGACTGAACGTGCTTCTCATCTTGACTAGCTCGTCGTAGAGGGGGTGGGAGGGAAGCCAGCTTCCTTCTCATGCCCCTCTCTGCCATCACCTCTAGTCTGACCAGCTCGACTCCCACCACGGAGCTAGCCTTCCTCACCAGCTCATTCAGTTTGTTGGTGTCCCTCGAGTTGATGTAGCCCCCCCCCCCCCCCCCCTGTCTATTAGGAGGAGACTGTCTATTAGGAGGGGGTGGGGGGTTTGGACATTTTTACGGTGGCCAGTTTCGAATTGCAGCCTCCCGTAGGTGCTCTTTAAGAGCGGTTTTGAATGTGGGTAGGGATTCACATTTTTTTTTACGGCTGTGGGTAGGGTTGACATCCACCTGTGGGCCAGCGGCGTCACTGTAGACCTGCACCAGAAGGGACAGTTGTTTTGCTCGTAGCCTTTAACCCTTTCAACTGTGACAATACAGAAGGTTAGCCCTTTACTATCACACAACCGACGGCGATGCTCCATTATTAGCTCCGCGGAGCTAATGATGCTAATGATGGAGCATCACCGTCGGTTGTGTGATAGTAAAGGGTTAACCTTCTGTCGTGTGGCAGTGAAAGGGTTAAAATTAGGGATGCTCGATATTGGCTTTTTTACCGATACCGATATTGTCCAACTCTTAATTTCCGATACCGATATCAACCGATACCGATATATGCAGGGTCCCCCCCCCCCCCCCCCCCCAAAAAAACTGAATAATTTCAGGTAATTAACATTACATATCTCTTGTCGTGTAATTAACACAACATTATGCATACTTTTTTTTTTCTTTTTGCATTTTTACAGCTTTATTGGTCACGCAGGACCGACAGAGGAGAGGGTGAACGGGAGGAGAGGTGGGGAGGACATGCGACAAATAACGACGGGAGCTGGGATCGAACCCGGGTCGGCCGCGTAGGTGCGTGAGGCACTGGTATGTGCCACGAGGGCGCCCCCCATTATGCATACTTTGACAATAAATAAAATAATAATTTGTTCTTACTTGCTTGCCTGGGTAAATAAAGGTTAAATAAATGTGAAAAAAAAAATTAAAAAATTTAAACCGATACCGATATTTTCCGATATCACATTTTTATGACAATATCGGCCGATAATATCGGACATCCCTAGTTAAGATGCATGTGGAGTAGTGCCAGGCGGCGGGAGGGAGGCTGCCCCTCGAGGGCCTTCCTGGCTGGCTGGGGGGGGGGAACAGCAAACACTATCAAACTTACACAACATGTGCAAACATTTAGGGCGCAGGCTACTTTCTTCTAACGAGGTCACGTTTCTCCTTTCGCTCCTTTGAAACAGAGTTGGCAGCAGCAGAGGAAACCAGGCCTTAAATACTGTTCCCTTCACTTGGCTCTCTGGTAGCACCATATAAGACACACACACAATGTGAACTAGCACCATATAAGACACACAATGTGAACTAGCACCATATAAGACACACACACAATGTGAACTAGCACCATATAAGACACACAATGTGAACTAGCACCATATAAGACACACAATGTGAACTAGCACCATATAAGACACACACACAATGTGAACTAGCACCATATAAGACACACACAATGTGAACTAGCACCATATAAGACACACAATGTGAACTAGCACCATATAAGACACACAATGTGAACTAGCACCATATAAGACACACACACAATGTGAACTAGCACCATATAAGACACACAATGTGAACTAGCACCATATAAGACACACAATGTGAACTAACACCATATAAGACACACAATGTGAACTAACACCATATAAGACACACACACAATGTGAACTAGCACCATATAAGACACACAATGTGAACTAGCACCATATAAGACACACAATGTGAACTAGCACCATATAAGACACACAATGTGAACTAACACCATATAAGACACACAATGTGAACTAACACCATATAAGACACACAATGTGAACTAACACCATATAAGACACACACACAATGTGAACTAGCACCATATAAGACACACACACAATGTGAACTAGCACCATATAAGACACACACAATGTGAACTAGCACCATATAAGACACACACACAATGTGAACTAGCACCATATAAGACACACACAATGTGAACTAGCACCATATAAGACACACACACAATGTGAACTAGCACCATATAAGACACACACAATGTGAACTAGCACCATATAAGACACACACACAATGTGAACTAGCACCATATAAGACACACAATGTGAACTAGCACCATATAAGACACACACACAATGTGAACTAGCACCATATGAGACACACACACAATGTGAACTAGCACCATATAAGACACACACAATGTGAACTAGCACCATATAAGACACACAATGTGAACTAGCACCATATAAGACACACACACAATGTGAACTAGCACCATATAAGACACACAGTGTGAACTAGCACCATATAAGACACACAATGTGAACTAGCACCATATAAGACACACACACAATGTGAACTAGCACCATATAAGACACACACAATGTGAACTAGCACCATATAAGACACACACACAATGTGAACTAGCACCATATGAGACACACACACAATGTGAACTAGCACCATATAAGACACACAATGTGAACTAGCACCATATAAGACACACACACAATGTGAACTAGCACCATATAAGACACACAATGTGAACTAGCACCATATAAGACACACACACAATGTGAACTAGCACCATATGAGACACACACACAATGTGAACTAGCACCATATAAGACACACAATGTGAACTAGCACCATATAAGACACACACACAATGTGAACTAGCACCATATAAGACACACAATGTGAACTAGCACCATATAAGACACACACACAATGTGAACTAACACCATATAAGACACACAATGTGAACTAGCACCATATAAGACACACACACAATGTGAACTAGCACCATATAAGACACACCCACAATGTGAACTAGCACCATATAAGACACACACACAATGTGAACTAGCACCATATAAGACACACACACAATGTGAACTAGCACCATATAAGACACACACACAATGTGAACTAGCACCATATAAGACACACACACAATGTGAACTAGCACCATATAAGACACACACACAATGTGAACTAGCACCATATAAGACACACAATGTGAACTAGCACCATATAAGACACACACACAATGTGAACTAGCACCATATAAGACACACACACAATGTGAACTAGCACCATATAAGACACACAATGTGAACTAGCACCATATAAGACACACAATGTGAACTAGCACCATATAAGACACACAATGTGAACTAGCACCATATAAGACACACACACAATGTGAACTAGCACCATATAAGACACACAATGTGAACTAGCACCATATAAGACACACAATGTGAACTAGCACCATATAAGACACACACACAATGTGAACTAGCACCATATAAGACACACACAATGTGAACTAGCACCATATAAGACACACAATGTGAACTAGCACCATATAAGACACACACACAATGTGAACTAGCACCATATAAGACACACAATGTGAACTAGCACCATATAAGACACACACACAATGTGAACTAGCACCATATAAGACACACAATGTGAACTAGCACCATATAAGACACACACACAATGTGAACTAGCACCATATAAGACACACACACAATGTGAACTAGCACCATATAAGACACACAATGTGAACTAGCACCATATAAGACACACACACAATGTGAACTAGCACCATATAAGACACACACAATGTGAACTAGCACCATATAAGACACACACACAATGTGAACTAGCACCATATAAGACACACAATGTGAACTAGCACCATATAAGACACACACACAATGTGAACTAGCACCATATAAGACACACACTATGTGAACTAGCACCATATAAGACACACACACAATGTGAACTAGCACCATATAAGACACACAATGTGAACTAGCACCATATAAGACACACACACAATGTGAACTAGCACCATATAAGACACACAATGTGAACTAGCACCATATAAGACACACACACACAATGTGAACTAGCACCATATAAGACACACACACAATGTGAACTAGCACCATATAAGACACACACACAATGTGAACTAGCACCATATAAGACACACAATGTGAACTAGCACCATATAAGACACACAATGTGAACTAGCACCATATAAGACACACACACACACAATGTGAACTAGCACCATATAAGACACACAATGTGAACTAGCACCATATAAGACACACAATGTGAACTAGCACCATATAAGACACACACACAATGTGAACTAGCACCATATAAGACACACACACAATGTGAACTAGCACCATATAATACACACAATGTGAACTAGCACCATATAAGACACACAGTGTGAACTAGCACCATATAAGACACACAATGTGAACTAGCACCATATAAGACACACAATGTGAACTAGCACAATATAAGACACACACACAATGTGAACTAGCACCATATAAGACACACAATGTGAACTAGCACCATATAAGACACACAATGTGAACTAGCACCATATAAGACACACACACAATGTGAACTAGCACCATATAAGACACACACACAATGTGAACTAGCACCATATAAGACACACAATGTGAACTAGCACCATATAAGACACACACACAATGTGAACTAGCACCATATAAGACACACACACAATGTGAACTAGCACCATATAAGACACACACACAATGTGAACTAGCACCATATAAGACACACAATGTGAACTAGCACCATATAAGACACACACACAATGTGAACTAGCACCATATAAGACACACAATGTGAACTAGCACCATATAAGACACACAATGTGAACTAGCACCATATAAGACACACACACAATGTGAACTAGCACCATATAAGACACACAATGTGAACTAGCACCATATAAGACACACACACAATGTGAACTAGCACCATATAAGACACACAATGTGAACTAGCACCATATAAGACACACACACAATGTGAACTAGCACCATATAAGACACACACAATGTGAACTAGCACCATATAAGACACACACACAATGTGAACTAGCACCATATAAGACACACAATGTGAACTAGCACCATATAAGACACACAATGTGAACTAGCACCATATAAGACACACAATGTGAACTAACACCATATAAGACACACAATGTGAACTAGCACCATATAAGACACACACACAATGTGAACTAACACCATATAAGACACACAATGTGAACTAGCACCATATAAGACACACACACAATGTGAACTAGCACCATATAAGACACACAATGTGAACTAGCACCATATAAGACACACACAATGTGAACTAGCACCATATAAGACACACACAATGTGAACTAGCACCATATAAGACACACACACAATGTGAACTAGCACCATAAGACACACACACACAATGTGAACTAGCGCCATATAAGACACACAATGTGAACTAGCACCATATAAGACACACAATGTGAACTAGCACCATATAAGACACACACACAATGTGAACTAGCACCATATAAGACACACAATGTGAACTAGCACCATATAAGACACACACACAATGTGAACTAGCACCATATAAGACACACACACAATGTGAACTAGCACCATATAAGACACACACAATGTGAACTAGCACCATATAAGACACACACACAATGTGAACTAGCACCATATAAGACACACAATGTGAACTAGCACCATATAAGACACACACACAATGTGAACTAGCACCATATAAGACACACAATGTGAACTAGCACCATATAAGACACACACACAATGTGAACTAGCACCATATAAGACACACAATGTGAACTAGCACCATATAAGACACACACACAATGTGAACTAGCACCATATAAGACACACAATGTGAACTAGCACCATATAAGACACACAATGTGAACTAGCACCATATAAGACACACACACAATGTGAACTAGCACCATATAATACACACACACAATGTGAACTAGCACCATATAAGACACACAATGTGAACTAGCACCATATAAGACACACAATGTGAACTAGCACCATATAAGACACACACACACACACAATGTGAACTAGCACCATATAAGACACACACACAATGTGAACTAGCACCATATAAGACACACACAATGTGAACTAGCACCATATAAGACACACACACAATGTGAACTAGCACCATATAAGACACACACACAATGTGAACTAGCACCATATAAGACACACACACAATGTGAACTAGCACCATATAAGACACACACAATGTGAACTAGCGCCATATAAGACACACAATGTGAACTAGCACCATATAAGACACACACACAATGTGAACTAGCACCATATAAGACACACAATGTGAACTAGCACCATATAAGACACACACACAATGTGAACTAGCACCATAAGACACACACACACAATGTGAACTAGCACCATATAAGACACACACAATGTGAACTAGCGCCATATAAGACACACAATGTGAACTAGCACCATATAAGACACACAATGTGAACTAGCACCATATAAGACACACAATGTGAACTAGCACCATATAAGACACACAATGTGAACTAGCACCATATAAGACACACCCACAATGTGAACTAGCACCATATAAGACACACACACAATGTGAACTAGCACCATATAAGACACACAATGTGAACTAGCACCATATGAGACACACACACAATGTGAACTAGCACCATATAATACACACACACAATGTGAACTAGCACCATATAATACACACACACAATGTGAACTAGCACCATATAAGACACACAATGTGAACTAGCACCATATAAGACACACACACAATGTGAACTAGCACCATATAAGACACACACAATGTGAACTAGCACCATATAAGACACACACACAATGTGAACTAGCACCATATAAGACACACACACAATGTGAACTAGCACCATATAAGACACACACAATGTGAACTAGCACCATATAAGACACACAATGTGAACTAGCACCATATAAGACACACAATGTGAACTAGCACCATATAAGACACACAATGTGAACTAGCACAATATAGGACACACACACAATGTGAACTAGCACCATATAAGACACACCCACAATGTGAACTAGCACCATATAAGACACACACACAATGTGAACTAGCACCATATAAGACACACACACAATGTGAACTAGCACCATATAAGACACACACACAATGTGAACTAGCACCATATAAGACACACAATGTGAACTAGCACCATATAAGACACACACACAATGTGAACTAGCACCATATAAGACACACAATGTGAACTAGCACCATATAAGACACACAATGTGAACTAGCACCATATAAGACACACAATGTGAACTAGCACCATATAAGACACACAATGTGAACTAGCACCATATAAGACACACAATGTGAACTAACACCATATAAGACACACAATGTGAACTAGCACCATATAAGACACACACACAATGTGAACTAGCACCATACAGTATAATGAGACACACAATATATAATAGAGAGACAGTGAGAGAGAGAGAGAGAGAGAGAGAGAGAGAGAGAGAGAGAGAGAGAGAGACAGTGAGAGAGAGAGAGAGAGAGAGAGAGAGAGAGAGAGCACCTCCCTAGGTAACAGGGGACAATCGGACTCCTTCCTGCCCACACATCCCCGGTCCTCCCTGGGCCTCAGCTGTGCGGTGCAGAACCCCCCCCCGGGTTCAGGAGGCTGTATTTGTGTACCGTTTCCTCAGAACTGGGAACATTGTGGGACACGCACCAGGATGTTATTGTGCGTGCGTATGACAACAGAGAGAGAGAGAGAGAGTGAGAGAGAGAGAGACAGAGAGAGAGACAGAGAGAGAGACAGTTTCCCACACTGTGTGCAGGGCCGATGAAGAGGAGGAGGAGGAGGAAGGAGAGAGGGGCGCGGTGGGAGGAAGGGTCTGCGCGGGCATCGTCTCCTGCAGGCACCCCGTGTTTGTTTATGATCGTCCCAAATATCCGGCGGCGGCGGCTCGCGTCGCAAACTGCCGCTCGGCGCCAAAGGCCGCGTGACCTTCTACTAACTGGAGTTCCTTTTAGGGTTGAAGAGTTGGAAAGATGACCAGGCCTAAGGATTCTAGTGTTGCTGGGGTCAGTGTTCAGTGTATCTCTACTGTCGCTGTGGTCAGTGTTCAGTGTATCTCTAGTGTCGCTGTGGTCAGTGTTCAGTGTATCTCTAGTGTCGCTGTGGTCAGTGTTCAGTGTATCTCTACTGTTGCTGTGGTCAGTGTTCAGTGTATTTCTAGTGTCGCTGGGGTCAGTGTTCAGTGTATCTCTAGTGTTGCTGGGGTCAGTGTTCAGTGTATCTCTACTGTTGCTGTGGTCAGTGTTCAGTGTATCTCTAGTGTTGCTGTGGTCAGTGTTCAGTGTATCTCTAGTGTTGCTGGGGTCAGTGTTCAGTGTATCTCTAGTGTTGCTGTGGTCAGTGTTCAGTGTATTTCTAGTGTCGCTGTGGTCAGTGTTCAGTGTATCTCTAGTGTTGCTGTGAGCAGAGAGAGGAGAGAGAGCGGAGAGCAGAGAGGAGAGAGAGGAGAGAGCAGAGAGAGGAGAGAGCAGAGAGAAGAGAGAGCAGAGAGAGGAGAGAGCAGAGAGAGAGCAGAGAGAAGAGAGCAGGGAGAGAGAGAGGAGAAAGAGGAGAGAGAGAGCAGAGAGAGGAGAGAGCAGAGAGAGCAGAGAGAGGAGAGAGAGGAGAGAGAGGACAGAGCAGAGAGAGCAGAGAGAGGAGAGAGAGGAGAGAGAGCAGAGAGAGGAGAGAGAGCAGAGAGAGCAGAGAGAGGAGAGAGAGCAGAGAGAGGAGAGAGAGGAGAGAGAGGAGAGAGGAGAGAGCAGAGAGAGCAGAGAGAGGAGAGAGAGGAGAGAGAGGAGAGAGAGAGGAGAGAGAGGAGAGAGAGGAGAGAGAGAGGAGAGAGAGCAGAGAGAGGAGAGAGAGGAGAGAGAGAGGAGAGAGAGCAGAGAGAGAGAGAGAGCAGAGAGAGAAGAGAGAGCAGAGAGAGGAGAGAGAGCAGATAGAGGAGAGAGAGCAGAGAGAGAGCAGAGAGAGCAGAGAGAGGAGAGAGAGCAGAGAGAGGAGAGAGAGGAGAGAGAGCAGAGAGAGCAGAGAGAGAGGAGAGAGAGCAGAGAGAGCAGAGAGAGCAGAGAGAGGAGAGAGAGCAGAGAGAGGAGAGAGAGGAGAGAGAGAGGAGAGAGAGCAGAGAGAGAGGAGAGAGAGGAGAGAGAGCAGAGAGAGCAGAGAGAGCAGAGAGAGGAGAGAGAGCAGAAAGAGCAGAGAGAGCAGAGAGAGGAGAGAGAGCAGAGAGAGAGGAGAGAGAGCAGAGAGAGAGAGAGAGGAGAGAGAGCAGAGAGAGGAGAGAGAGGAGAGAGAGGAGAGAGCAGAGAGAGGAGAGAGAGGAGAGAGAGGAGAGAGCAGAGAGAGGAGAGAGAGCCTGGCAGGGCGTGAGCTCGACGCTGCTCCTGGATGTTAGTCTGGGGCTGATCTAAACAACAGGCCCCAGCGTGTCTGCTGCCTCTCTTTGTTTACACGGATGAAATCTGAAACAAATGTGAACACGATACCCCCCCTGTCCCCTGCGGCGCCCCCTTGTGTCCCCTGCTCCCTCTGCTCTCTCTGCCTCCCCCCCCCCCCCAAAAACAGAGACCATTTTCTGTCCGGGACCCCAAATTAATCGGATAGCAAACTGGTCAAGACTGCCCTTGACCTTGCTATTGTGCGTGTGTGTATGTGTGTATGATATGTGTGTGTGTGTGTGTATCATATGTGTGTGTGTAATGTGTATGTGTATCATATGTGTGTGTATTATATGTGTGTATAATATGTGTGTGTATCATATGTGTATGTATATGAATGTGTGTATCATATGTGTGTATGATATGTATGTGTGTGTGTATAAATGTGTGTATATGTATGTGTGTGTATATGTGTGTGTGTATCATATGTATATGTATGCGTGTGTGTCGTGTGTGTGATATGTATGTATGTGTGTGTATCATATGTGTGTGTATATGTATGTGTGTGTGAGTGCGAGTGTGTGTATATATATATGTATGTGTGTGTGAATCATACGTGTGTGTGTTTGTGTGTACCTCCCACTGGTCTTCTTACAGCATCACTTTTAATAACTTCCTTCTTTGCTAGTTGACTATACGTGGCGCAGCATGGTCTAGGCCGCCACATCTCGGCAGAGAAGATTCTTCAGAAATGTTGAAAACGTTGCGCGATTCAGAAATAGGTAACAATTTTGATATTGGCAATTTTGAGTGCTTTGAAATGTTCTCCATCCGTTTCCTTATTTGCAAAAACTTAATACGACTTGTAAATGTGTTAATTATTGTTAACTTGTCCGGCTGTATAATTTCCCGCGCCGTTTAAAGAACTACAGTTGTAGGCGGCTAAGTGCGCTCGCCACTAACGCAGGAGATGCTGGGTTCGAGCCCAGCTCTCGGCGTTGCTTCCGGCTTGGCTGGTCGTTCATACTAATACAATTGGCAGTGTTAGGGGGTGGGAAAGCCGGTGGGTGGGGATCGGACGTTGTGGACAGCGAACTCCTACAGGTCGGTTGGTGCGGCTGTACAGCACTTTGTTGGCTGTGTGAAACTATGCCGAGAAACATCTATCTTTAGAAACATCTCCGTAGCATAAAGACAGTGCGCATACGGCATATAATAAAGTATATAATAAAAGTCCGACAGGAAGCAGCACGTGAGACTGGGAAAACACACCTCAGACTCCCAGACCATCAGCACAGGTTCCCCCCAAGGCTGTGTTCTTTCTCCTCTTCTCTTCTCCCTTTACACCAACAGCTGCACCTCCAGCCGCCAGTCCGTCAAGCTCCTGACGTTTGCGGACGACGCCACCCTCATGGGACTCCTCTCTGGTGGGCATGAGTGAGTCCGCCTACAGGTGGGAGATTGACCATCTGGTGACCTGGTGCAGCCAGAACAATCTGGAGCTCAACGCTCTCAAGACGGTTGTGGATTACAGAAGGTCCCCAGTCGCACTCAACCCCATCGCCCTGTGTGTGACTCCCCAGTGGACTCTGTGGAGTCCTTCCGCGTCTTGGGAACAATCATCTCCCATGACCTCATCAAGAAAGCACAGCAAGAGGATTTACTTCCTGCGGCAGCTGAAGAAATTCAACCTGCCAAAGACGATGATGGTGCACTTTTACACAGCCATCATGGAGTCCATCCTCACCTCCTCCATCACAGTATGGACACGCTGCAGCCACGGCCACGGACAAAGGCAGGCTGCAGCGTGTCATCCACCCTGCTGAGGAGGTGATCGGCTGCAATCTGCCATCCCTCCAGGACCTGTACGCCTCCAGCCCAGGACCCTGAAGCGTGCAGGTAAGATTGTGGCCGACCCCGGCTACCACCCCGGTCACAACCTGTTTGAGACACTCCCCTCTGGCAGGAGGCTGCGGTCCAAGAGAAACCCAATGGAAAAACATGCACAAAAACAGGTCGCTAACGCTGTCGTGTCCCTGACGAAGACGGGCAGGAGCACTTGGATTGGTCCCCGGGGGCGCGGTACCTCGCCGATGCCCCTATCTGCTCCCGGCTGCCCTTGGGGGGGGGGGGGGGGGGGGGGGGGGGAGGACGACGGGATGGGTCAAGTGCAGAGACTCAATCGCATCGGCGACACAAAAATAATTGCATGTGTGTGGACAACCAAACATACCTATACTTCACTGACTCATACTCTTTGCACACAAATGCACAGCCCTGGCCCATTCCTATTTTATTTGTACTATATTCTATTGTGCTATATTTAATTGAGTTTATATCCCATTTAATATTATTCAACATCTTTATTTACAGTTGTACAGCCCTGGCCCATATTTTATTTTATTCCATAATTCTATTCTATTCTATTGTGCTTAACTTAAGTTAATATAAAAATGTTATCTTACTCTACCTCTTTATTGTATTATCCGTCTGTTAATGTATGTGTCCACCAATGTCGCACCGAAAACGACCAAAGCTAATTCCTTGTATGTGAAAACTACTTGGCAATAAAGACCTTTCTGATTCCGATTCTAAAGACTTTGCCCCCCTGCGCGTAATTCACTCACAGCTCGGGCTGTCGTTGTGGTAGAGACATGATCATAATCAGGTTTTTGTGCACCCGGGTCTCCCGAACAGGTAGAGACAAACCCTGAGTCGATCAGAGCTTCCTACACTATGGCAACTTCTGCGCACCTACCGCATAATACCTCCGGGAATCCGCGGATTGATTGATTGAAAACTTTATTAACAGATTGCAGAATGGGTACAATACAGTACGGCTCAATACACACAATTGTTAAGGGGATGCAGACCAGAGAAAGACTTTCGTCTTGTTTACATCAGGGTCCCCCATTTTCAATTCATCATAACATATATGACATACATGACATACAGATAGACAGTACTGCTACATCTATACATTTATGACATACCAGATTTACAAATACAGTACTGTTTGTGATACAAAAAGCGTCAAAAGAAAGAGAGTATATACATTTGACGTAGAAACTGTACATTGGAGGAGGTTGGGTAGGTGGGGTGGGGGGCGGGGGGGGGGTGAGGAGACATGAGGGGATGATGAATTGAAAATGGGGGACCCTGATGTAAACAAGACGAAAGTCTTTCTCTGGTCTGCATCCCCTTAACAATTGTATGTATTGAGCCGTACTGTATTGTACCCATTCTGCAATCTGTTAATAAAATGTTCAATCAATCAATCAATCAATCAATCAATCAATCAATCAATCAGGCATTCACTGGTAGGGGAAGGTGCGGAAAAGTGACCATATCTCAGCGTAGGAATCTCTGATCGACTCGGGGCTTGGTTCTACGTGTTCGGGAGACTCATGTGCATATAGGATGACACATTTTCAGTTTTGAACATGTCACTTGAACACAAGGACTCAGGACGGGTCATGCGTTGTGGTCAGCAGTGCATCCGGTGCAATAGGCGCGTATTTAAATGAGGTAATGTGGGCGGAACACGTGCCCTTTCTATACAAATGAGCCTCGTCGGAATCTGCTCGGTATCCAGAAAGGCTGCACCTGCCGTCTTCACAGACATTCTCGAAGACACTCTGATGTCACGAGACCGCCGCCATCTTGGTATAGGGGGACCATACGGATTTCTACCATCAAATCCATGCATTGAGCTCCGTTTTTATTACATGTTTTATCACATTCTTGTTCATTTCATAACATTTTCATACGATTTGTTTTGAAAATATTGAGGCCAACATGGCATTTCACTATTTCGAAAGCCTTTCTGGTGATTCTAAAGGCGAGATATGAGTCAAAGAAACTCCCCCTGATTACCACGACCACAACATCAGAGCGAGTTAGCCGAACGTTAGCCACCAGCCACTTTTTCCTCTGTGATGGTATAAAACTTCCGATTTGGATTTCTGTTTTTGTCATTAGTACAACGCGTAACACAGCAGCTCTTTGGCATTGTGAAGGACTGAAGAAAAGTCTGCTTGATTGTCTTTAATTTGCCGCTTTAACTATCCGTTTCTCCACTAAATAGTGTACACAATGTACCAGGCGGGGCAGTTTCCCCCCACGCTGCAGTTGCGTAGCAACAACAGACAGGAAGTTGACTTCGAGAATGGTGGTAAATAAGCGCAGATCCCTCATGCCAGCGTCACAGGCGATCATGGCGGCAGTAATTGTTGCCAGACGCAGGCATCGTAATGCCAGGCGTGCCTGTGAAAGAATCATTCGAAGGAGAATATCACCTTTTTTATTTAATTGAGACCGAAATCATCCAGAGATACAGGTTGCCAGCTCAATCAATCCTATACATTTATTTCGTCCTGTACAGCCAGAATCTATGGACGGATTTTGTTGATTGAGGTTTCGTTGGAACACTAGAAAATAGATCTTATGAACAGTATATGATTTGTTCGAGAAATATAAAGCCACAGGCCGAGATAGCCTTCGCAACGTGGGCGTGATTTTCTCCAAGTCTGGCAGTGAACACCATTAGAAATAAGGCTATAAGCACTAAACCAGGTAATTTCAAATGCTTGGTTCTGAGATTATCATACAGTCAACATATATTTCTGATAGGCGTGCTGATCAGCAGTAATGCAACATCATGATTATTATTATTATTATGAAGTTATTATTATTAAAGGAAAAATAACTCCTCTCCTTCACTCCTTTGGGTGCTGCATGGTTAGGTTATAATCACAATAAAGAAGGGGTGTAATATAAAATAAAATATGAACCAAGTTAAGCACAATATAATATAATTATTAAATCAAATATAGGCCAGGGCTTTACAACTTAATAAAGAGATTTGAATACAATTAAATGGGATATAAACCAAATTAAATATAGCACAATAGAATATAGTACAATTATATGTGACATGCAATTGGAATAGGACATTACAAACATATATGCAATGACGAAAGAACAAAAACACAGGACGCAATGTGTCATGAAAATACAAATTAAGCAAGCTCTATACATTACGAAGTAAACTAAATACAATATGAAATGAACAGAATACTAATGGTGAAAAAAATACGATATGTACAGATAAATAGTATCTACAGATATGTAAAAGGAATATGCAGGTATGTATTGACAGGTGTGGATATACTGTATATATATATATGGTGAGAATATATATATATATGGTATATACAGCATTATTGTACATGCCATCATATGGGTTATATGCAGGTGTATGAGTAGTATATAGGATTATATGCAAGTATAGTCAGACAGATATATATATATATTTAGTCATATAAATGTAAATATGCAGTATATACAGCACTGTTGTACATGCCATCATACATATTATGGGGTAGACTATAGTATGAGGTGGGTATAGTATCTGTAGATACGATACCTACTGTATATCCCTTACCTACTCTCAATAGTTATACTGCTGGCCAGTATGACTTACTACCATAGTGTCTTTATACCTGCATCATTGTACATACATCGGATTAGCTAGTATACCCAGTTTTAATCACCTGTACATTGCTGGTGCACTTTACTGTTACATTTGCACTCTGGTTGGATGCAAAACTTATTTTCATTGTACTGTACCTGTGCTGCATGATGACAATACATTTGAGTCTAATGTAATGTAATGTGATCGAATGTAATGTAATGTGATCGAATGTAATGTAATCCGATCTAATATATAATCTAATGTGAATAAATCTCATCACTTTACTTCTGAACAGCAGCCTTAGTCTAATCCCGTTTTATTTAAGAGCGTGGTCGTGGCAGACGGACAGGTATTCATGTCGAGCGGCACATGTTCTCAAACACAAAGAGACCCAAGTGAGTATTTATAAATCAATTTGCTTTTATTTAAATCAGCGGTATAGGCAGTTACACTATGAACAAAAAGGAACAAAAGGACAACCAAAGAAAAAAGAAAAAAAAATAGGATCCAGCTACAGTTAACTGAACTTGGCACTGGAAGAGAGAATTGTACATAATATATATTGTGTCGTCGAGTGCTTCCAATATACATATGAGAACCAAAAAAAAAAAAAAAGGGAAACCGCAAATACCAGCTTTTACATGGTCTCCATGGCGACCGACACCACATTCTTATTCACGTCACAAATACTTTTAAAAAAGGAGCCCAAACTAAAGACCATCCCTTTGTAACCAAACCCACTGATGGTCTTCCCCAGAGAGCAGATAGGAGGAGACCTAGGAGGAGACCGGACCGGAAGACCTGCCCCTCCAGGGAGAGAGAGGGCGCTAAACCACACTGGTCTCATTAGAAACGCTTAAAAAAAAAAAAAAAAAAAAAAAAATGATTGACAAAATAAAAGCGTTACATTTTCGCGGCTCACCTCGCCTGGCTCTCTGTGATGTCACCGTCCACTCCTTTGTTTCCTCCTAGGCTGAGACTAAGGAAAGTATAAGAGAAGGAAGGGTCGTCACGTCACTGTGTGCAGAGCGTGAACGCGTCGTGTCCGTGTCGAAACGTTCAGTTCGGCCGACATTTAAACGGGTTATTACCTCGGGTTGTCAGAATCATCTGCAATTTGTTGCCTCGTTAACTAGCTAACGTTTGATATAGTGATGAATATTCCCTCAGATAGCTGGCATATTTTTGATAGTTTAGGCTTCAATAGAACTGGCACTCAAAGTCCGACACCAGGCAGAGCGTAGAGCGCCGCCACTCTGACGTGACGACCAGTCCTCCTTTTATCATCAGGAAGTGATGCTATCGATCTCAGAATGAATTGCTTTATTTAGTTTTCTTATCGTTAAAAATAACGGTTCCGATGGGCAGAACTGAAGCTAGATCGGTTTTTCCGGCGAAGGGCAGAATGTGCGTTCCTGGGGCCACGCGCCGGTGTGTTTGAATGAAGAGTAACGCAAGAACAACACACAGAGGACACACGGAGAACAGTCCCATCGTGGGGGGAAAGGGCAAAACCCTCTTTCTCCCTCCGAAGCAAAACAAAAACGTCAAATGATTCGAAACCAGGGATGTTCGATATTGGCTTTTTTTACCGATATTGTCCAACTCTTAATTTCCGATACCGATAACAGATACCGATATATGCGGGGGGGGAAAAAAACAGAATAATTTCAGGTAATTAACATCACATATCTCTTGTCGTGGAATTAACACAACATTATGCATACTTTTGACAATAAATAAAATAAGAATTTGTTCTTACTCGCTTGCCTGGGTAAATAAAGGCTAAATAAAAAAATTAAATAACATTTATTTTTGAAAAAGGATACAGATAATTTCCGATATTACATTTTAATGACAATGTAGGCCGATAATATCGGACATCCCTAATTAGAAACCAAAAAAAGAAAACGGGAGTGAAGGAGAGGAGTCTATGGATCCTGCTGGAGCCGAACCCACGGCAGAACCCCACGCCGCCGGTGGAATGAAATGCTTGCCGATCATCGGGAAGAGGGTCCTTTCTGTCCTCCAAGATACACAGCGGCAGACAGGCCGGAGGAGTTTTTACCCCAAGCCCAATCGAACAGACGAGAGAGAAGTCTGCGAACAGACGAGAGAGAAGCCTGCGAACAGAGAAGCCTGCGAACAGACGAGAGAGAGAAGCCTGCGAACAGACGAGAGAGAAGCCTGCGAACAGACGAGAGAGAGAGAGAAGCCTGCGAACAGACGAGAGAGAGAGAGAAGCCTGCGAACAGACGAGAGAGAAGCCTGCGAACAGACGAGAGAGAGAGAGAAGCCTGCGAACAGACGAGAGAGAGAGAAGCCTGCGAACAGACGAGAGAGAGAGAGAAGCCTGCGAACAGACGAGAGAGAGAGAAGCCTGCGAACAGACGAGAGAGAAGCCTGCGAACAGACGAGAGAGAGAAGCCTGCGAACAGACGAGAGAGAGAGAAGCCTGCGAACAGACGAGAGAGAGAGAAGCCTGCGAACAGACGAGAGAGAAGCCTGCGAACAGACGAGAGAGAGAAGCCTGCGAACAGACGAGAGAGAGAGAGAAGCCTGCGAACAGACGAGAGAGAGAGAGAGAAGCCTGCGAACAGACGAGAGAGAGAGAGAAGCCTGCGAACAGACGAGAGAGAGAGAGAAGCCTGCGAACAGACGAGAGAGAAGCCTGCGAACAGACGAGAGAGAGAGAGAGAAGCCTGCGAACAGACGAGAGAGAAGCCTGCGAACAGACGAGAGAGAGAAGCCTGCGAACAGACGAGAGAGAGAGAGAAGCCTGTGAACAGACGAGAGAGAGAGAGAAGCCTGCGAACAGACGAGAGAGAGAGAAGCCTGCGAACAGACGAGAGAGAAGCCTGCGAACAGACGAGAGAGAGAGAAGCCTGCGAACAGACGAGAGAGAGAAGCCTGCGAACAGACGAGAGAGAGAGAAGCCTGCGAACAGACGAGAGAGAGAAGCCTGCGAACAGACGAGAGAGAGAGAAGCCTGCGAACAGACGAGAGAGAGAGAAGCCTGTGAACAGACGAGAGAGAGAGAAGCCTGTGAACAGACGAGAGAGAGAGAGAAGCCTGCGAACAGACGAGAGAGAGAGAGAGAGAAGCCTGCGAACAGACGAGAGAGAAGCCTGCGAACAGACGAGAGAGAGAGAGAGAAGCCTGCGAACAGACGAGAGAGAGAGAGAGAAGCCTGCGAACAGACGAGAGAGAGAGAAGCCTGCGAACAGACGAGAGAGAGAGAAGCCTGCGAACAGACGAGAGAGAGAGAGAGAAGCCTGCGAACAGACGAGAGAGAGAGAGAGAAGCCTGCTAACAGAGAGAGAGAGAGAGAGAGAGAGAGAAGCCTGCGAACAGACGAGAGCCTCGTGGGAGAAGCAAGCAAAGACCCCGACAGAAACGAAGCAGACTGGCAGGAGGTTAAAAAAAAATAAAAAAAACGTACCTCCTAGGGCAATATACCAATACTGATCAATTATAGTCTTTCTGGGTGATTGTATTGTGGGATTTTGTGTTTTCGCGATGCACACATTTGTGAAAAAGTTGATATAAAGTGGGATTTCTCATGAAATTCTTTCTGAAGCAGTGCGTCGTCAAGTGAAACTTCAGTTTGGTTTTTGAAACCGTATCCCATCATCACGCAGTTCAGCGCAACGCTCGTCCAGTGGGACAGATTCCTCAAAGTTACCTAAAAGCAGATATCATCATATACATCGTCGTCATAGTGGTGGCTATTTCTCTCCATATAATCGGCCAGCTCTAGTACCTCCTCTGTGTTGGGGTATCTGATAACACCCCGTCTATAAACGCTTCACTAATACTACTACTAATAATAATAATAATAATAATAATAAACTTCATCTCAAAATAATCCCAAGGTCACATTTTTCTTTTGCCAATTCAGGAGGGCGGGTGACAGAAGTGGTTGAGCTGCAGTCTGTAGGGGTGGGAATAACTGAACGATAACAGTCTAGAATCACGATACCGCTCTCCGTTAATATTACATCGATGCACGGACAACATATCGGTGCATTTGATTTAGGCTTTTAATGAAATGCCACGTAATGTGTCCATTAACTTACGCTTTTGACACAAAATAGTCCTTCAATGACTGATTCAAGGTCCACAAATTGCATCAAGTAATTTATTCATGGCTTTTTTTTTTGTCAAGAAAAACGATCTATCTAAATCAGATTGTGAAAATATCATGGGCATCAAAGTGCAATAATAATTAGGGCGTTCCAAAGCATCAAGAATATCGATATTTTCATATCGTGGCCCGAGTATCGTGATAATATGGTATTAGGAACAGGTGGATAATTCCCAACCCTAGTTGGAAGCGCTCCTTCACAACCACCCCCATTACCCCACCACATCATCCATACCGCACCCCCACCACCTCCATCCATCATCCACATCATCCATACCCCAACCCCATCACCTCTATCCACATCATCCATACCCCACCACCTCCACATCATCCATACCTCAACCCTACCACCTCCATCATCCACACCTCAACCCCACAACATCATCCATACCCCAACCACCTCCACATCATCCATACCTCAACCCTACCACCTCCATCATCCACACCTCAACCCCACAACATCATCCATACCCCAACCCCACCACCTCTATCCACATCATCCATACCCCACCACCTCCACATCATCCATACCTCAACCCTACCACCTCCATCATCCACACCTCAACCCCACAACATCATCCATACCCCAACCCCACCACCTCTATCCACATCATCCATACCTCAACCCCACCACCTCCATACCTCAACATCATCCATACCCCAACCCCACCACCTCTATCCACATCATCCATACCCCAACCCCACCCCCTCTATCTATATCATCCATACCCCAACCCCACCCCCTCTATCCACATCATCCATACCCCAACCCCACCCCCTCTTCTCCCATCTTCCCTCCTCGCTCTTGGAAGAAGACGT
Source organism: Notolepis coatsorum (assembly GCF_963971535.1). Classification (NCBI taxonomy): domain Eukaryota; kingdom Metazoa; phylum Chordata; class Actinopteri; order Aulopiformes; family Paralepididae; genus Notolepis; species Notolepis coatsorum. The sequence continues at coordinate 6,019,448 of NC_140171.1, forward strand.
GTGCATGTATGAACGAGGTGGCTGATGACCATCTAGGACCGACAGGAGAATGGATGTCAGGTGGCGGAGCTGGGTGGAGGAGGAGCTGGGTGGAGGAGATGTTGTTGTTGGGTGGAGGAGGAGGTGTTGTTGGGTGGAGGAGAAGGAGCTAAGCGGAGCAGCTGGCTGGATCCAGGGCTTCCCTGCGCTGGGCCCTTATCTGACGGTGACTCCCAGCTTCTCCAGCACACGCATCCCTTTCTCCTCGTACTCCTCCCTGGTCAGCCAGAAGTTGTCCTTGTCCTTCATGATGTCGGCCAGCACGGCCCCGCCCAGGAACACCATGTGCTTGCGCCTGGGAGGGTCCTCGATACGGATCTTGAATTTCTGCACGAGGAAGGGGGGGAGGGGGGGGGGGGGGGCAGAGAGGAGAGCGTTAAGGAGGAGGAGGAGCCCTAGCTCTGCAAATGCATGTTCCCCTCCTTGCTTGTGATCTCAGCCTTCCTACCGTCTCAATAAAGAACCTTCTCTCCCATTTCTCCCTCTCAGCCTTCCTACCGTCTCAATAAAGAACCTTCTCTCCTGTGTCTCCCTCTCAGCCTTCCTACTGTCTCAATAAAGAACCTTCTCCCATTTCTCCCTCTCAGCCTTCCTACCGTCTCAATAAAGAACCTTCTCTCCCATTTCTCCCTCTCAGCCTTCCTACAGTCTCAATAAAGAACCTTCTCTCCTGTGTCTCCCTCTCAGCCTTCCTACCGTCTCAATAAAGAACCTTCTCTCCTGTGTCTCCCTCTCAGCCTTCCTACTGTCTCAATAAAGAACCTTCTCTCCAGTGTCTCCCTCTCAGCCTTCCTACTGTCTCAATAAAGAACCTTCTCTCCTGTGTCTCCCTCTCAGCCTTCCTACTGTCTCAATAAAGAACCTTCTCTCCTGTGTCTCCTCTACTCTGTCTCCCACTCAGCCTTCCTACTGTCTCAATAAAGAACCTTCTCTCCAGTGTCTCCCTCTCAGCCTTCCTACCGTCTCAATAAAGAACCTTCTCTCCTGTGTCTCCCTCTCAGCCTTCCTACCGTCTCAATAAAGAACCTTCTCTCCCGTGTCTCCCTCTCAGCCTTCCTACTGTCTCAATAAAGAACCTTCTCTCCAGTGTCTCCCTCTCAGCCTTCCTACTGTCTCAATAAAGAACCTTCTCTCCTGTGTCTCCCTCTCAGCCTTCCTACTGTCTCAATAAAGAACCTTCTCTCCTGTGTCTCCTCTACTCTGTCTCCCACTCAGCCTTCCTACTGTCTCAATAAAGAACCTTCTCTCCAGTGTCTCCCTCTCAGCCTTCCTACCGTCTCAATAAAGAACCTTCTCTCCTGTGTCTCCCTCTCAGCCTTCCTACCGTCTCAATAAAGAACCTTCTCTCCTGTGTCTCCCTCTCAGCCTTCCTACCGTCTCAATAAAGAACCTTCTCTCCTGTGTCTCCCTCTCAGCCTTCCTACTGTCTCAATAAAGAACCTTCTCTCCAGTGTCTCCCTCTCAGCCTTCCTACCGTCTCAATAAAGAACCTTCTCTCCTGTGTCTCCCTCAGCCTTCCTGTCTCAAAGAACCTTCTCTCCTGTGTCTCCCTCTCAGCCTTCCTACCGTCTCAATAAAGAACCTTCTCTCCTGTGTCTCCCTCTCAGCCTTCCTACCGTCTCAATAAAGAACCTTCTCTCCAGTGTCTCCCTCTCAGCCTTCCTACCGTCTCAATAAAGAACCTTCTCTCCTGTGTCTCCCTCTCAGCCTTCCTACCGTCTCAATAAAGAACCTTCTCTCCAGTGTCTCCCTCTCAGCCTTCCTACCGTCTCAATAAAGAACCATCTCTCCAGTGTCTCCCTCTCAGCCTTCCTACCGTCTCAATAAAGAACCTTCTCTCCTGTGTCTCCCTCTCAGCCTTCCTACCGTCTCAATAAAGAACCTTCTCTCCTGTGTCTCCCTCTCAGCCTTCCTACCGTCTCAATAAAGAACCTTCTCTCCAGTGTCTCCCTCTCAGCCTTCCTACCGTCTCAATAAAGAACCATCTCTCCAGTGTCTCCCTCTCAGCCTTCCTACCGTCTCAATAAAGAACCTTCTCTCCTGTGTCTCCCTCTCAGCCTTCCTACTGTCTCAATAAAGAACCATCTCTCCTGTGTCTCCCTCTCAGCCTTCCTACTGTCTCAATAAAGAACCTTCTCTCCAGTGTCTCCCTCAGCCTTCCTGTCTCAAAGAACCTTCTCTCCTGTGTCTCCCTCTCAGCCTTCCCCCCCCCCCCCCCCCCCCCAAGTGCTCCCTCTCCCTCTCTTCCTTTCTCTCCCTCTCGAGTATGAGGAAATGGTTTCGCTGTGTACAGTCAGTCTAGGTAGAATGGGGGCGGGCATTAGCTCCAACCACAGAGCCAATCGCATCACTGTGCGCTACCCACAGCCCGAATGACGTGACTCAGGCCTTCAAATCAAAATGACCCGATTTACTAGAGGACGAAAGGGGCTGGGCTGAAATCGGAGCAATCCGCCAATATGGTATTTAGACCCTAAAACACATTGATACAAACTCCTATTTCTATAATACAATGCTAGAGACTGAAATGACATTTATAATACATAGCCCCTTTAAAGTATCTTAGTCCTTCCCTCAGGCTCCTGAATAGTCAGCCCGATGGCAACAACTCAAACCCCCTCTGCAGGGGGCGATGGGAACAACTCAAACCCCCTCTGCAGGGGGCGATGGCAACAACTCAAACCCCCTCTGCAGGGGGCGATGGGAACAACTCAAACCCCCTCTGCAGGGGGCGATGGGAACAACAACTCAAACCCCCTCTGCAGGGGGCGATGGGAACAACTCAAACCCCCTCTGCAGGGGGCGATGGGAACAACTCAAACCCCCTCTGCAGGGGGCGATGGGAACAACAACTCAAACCCCCTCTGCAGGGGGCGATGGGAACAACAACTCAAACCCCCTCTGCAGGGGGCGATGGGAACAACAACTCAAACCCCCTCTGCAGGGGGCGATGGGAACAACAACTCAAACCCCCTCTGCAGGGGGCGATGGGAACAACAACTCAAACCCCCTCTGCAGGGGGCGATGGGAACAACTCAAACCCCCTCTGCAGGGGGCGATGGGAACAACTCAAACCCCCTCTGCAGGGGGCGATGGGAACAACTCAAACCCCCTCTGCAGGGGGCGATGGGAACAACTCAAACCCCCTCTGCAGGGGGCGATGGGAACAACTCAAACCCCCTCTGCAGGGGGCGATGGGAACAACTCAAACCCCCTCTGCAGGGGGCGATGGGAACAACTCAAACCCCCTCTGCAGGGGGCGATGGGAACAACTCAAACCCCCTCTGCAGGGGGCGATGGGAACAACTCAAACCCCCTCTGCAGGGGGCGATGGGAACAACAACTCAAACCCCCTCTGCAGGGGGCGATGGGAACAACAACTCAAACCCCCTCTGCAGGGGGCGATGGGAACAACAACTCAAACCCCCTCTGCAGGGGGCGATGGGAACAACTCAAACCCCCTCTGCAGGGGGCGATGGGAACAACTCAAACCCCCTCTGCAGGGGGGCGATGGGAACAACAACTCAAACCCCCTCTGCAGGGGGCGATGGGAACAACAACTCAAACCCCCTCTGCAGGGGGCGATGGGAACAATCCAAAATGCCTTCGTCCTTCCTGAGAAGCCGTTGACGGTAGACGTCAGTAAGCTGAGCCCGACTTATTCCAGTAATTCTACTTGCCACTCGGACCAGGCTGTTAAGTCTATTTCTGTTGGACATGTTGGGGTGCCAGACCAGGCTAGAACGTTGGAGACTCATCTTCCTTTCCAAGAAAAGACGCCGTTGTGCTTTATGCCTCACATTCACTCTAGGGGTGGGGGTGATATGGCCTAAAAATAAAATCTCCCGATTTTTTCACACCACATCCGATTTTTTATCGATTTTTTTCTCTAACTAGAAACGCCAAGGAAATCATTCAAATAAGCTTTGTTTTTATTCGACACAAATCAAACCAAATGTCCCCATTGGGATTAATAGTGCAATAACTTGCTTTTTCACCAAACTTCACTTAAAACAAATAAAAGGTGCCTCTTGATCATCAAACAAGAATGAATTTCCCTATTGGGATTAGATTTTTTTGTGTGAAAATCCTTTAATTTTTTTAAATCGTCCTAAGTCATTCATTCGAATTAACTCAATGGACGGCAAGGGGGCGCCGTTTACCTTCTGGTTAGAACGCCATCGCTGTAATGCAATGGGGAGAATGCCGTGTTTTGCGAGTGATAAAACTATATGAAATATTATAGCTATGGATCTAATAAATGTGTCGATTGTCAGTGAGTTTCTTGCAGTTAACATGCAAAAAACAGATAATTCTTTCATACATACATTTCTGTTTTATACCGTGGTGAATATGAATATAGTTCCAGAGCGATTCCGTCTCATCTCAAGAAACTCGAGCAAACCGCGCTTCAATGTATTTCCTTAGAAAGCGTGCCATTTTCTCGCTTGATTTATGAATCGTTCTGAAAATAACACTAGATTATCGATTTTGCGAGCTCAGACCCATTCCCAATGACGACATCAGGCTGGATGGATGAAAAATTTATGGATATAGCGAATAAAAGAAATAACGATTAAAACCCGACTTTTCTCGTGATTGGCGCTCTCAACGCATAGCGAGTTAACCCGACTTTCTTCGTCATTGCCGCTGAAACAGTTAATCGATAAAATCGATTAATCGCCCAGCCCTAATTCACTCACATTCACAAACCGACGGCGGAGGCGACCATGCAAGGTGCCGACTTGCTCACCGGGAGCAGTTATGGGTTCAGTGACTCGCTCAAGGACACGTCGACGCGCTGCTGGGAGGAGCCGGAATCGAACTGGGAACCGCTTCCGATTACCAGACGACTGCTCTACTGCGCCCCCAAGTGGCATTTATGTCAAGGTGGGACCGGGTGATGACTTCCCATCATATCCTTGGTTTTTAGACACATTTAGGTGAAGGAACGACTGATCACACCACGACACATCATCAACCATGACAAGTCATCGACCACGAAACAACGTCGTCCACCTTTCAAAAGAGACCAGACTTATCCTGATGTCTGTTTTGTATGTATATAATAGGGCTGACCCCTATTCGTCGATTAGTCGACTAATCGGTCGAAAGGAGCCGTAGTCGACCAGCCAACCTCTTAGTCGAATATAAAAAAAAATATTATAAAAAAAAAAAAAAACTTTTTTTTTGTAATTAATTTTGAGTTAATTTTCATAACGCGATAATTTGCTGTGTAATTAATTAATCTAATTAACGCGATAAACTGACACCCCTAATTTTTATCATTCTTTCCAAAAGAAAGAGGCCTAGAAGCGTGGCTAACGCTAATGGCACGCATACCAGAGGCCAACTGCCTAAGAAAACAGGCACAGAGGCACTGAAAGAGGATTTCACCCGTCTAATGAACACACTAGACTAGACACATATCAAGATGTATCCATCAGTGGACCAATTGCATGCTTTTGCAGAGGACAAGAAGCCTTCAGTCGACTCCTTCAGACATTAAGCACCCCCCACAGCCCAAATGGAACGACAAAATATATATATATAAAAAATAATAATAATAATACTTTTTTATTTTTTTTGTCGACCAATAGTCGACTAACGGCAAATTTTGGCCAATCATAGTCGACCATCCAAATCCTTAGTCGGGGACAGCCCTAGTATATAATAATAATAATAAATGTATTTTGTATAGCGCTTTTCAAAGACCCAAGAAGTCTTAAGAAGTCGCCGGGACAAAATATCCCAAGTTGATGCTAGAAAAATGTCATTCCATATACACCCGAATAAGCTAGACATGTACATTCAGATGTGAACCGACTGTTGCTGTGCCTAACTTCTAATAATTTATTTTTTAATAAAATAAAGACCAGACTCATGCATGTGCTATAAGTATAAAGCTAATGCAAAAAATGTATGCGGTCGTCAAAAACAAAGACAAAAATGGCCCTGTTTTTGCCTGATGCTAAAGAGGTTAAGAGGATAACTATATATAAAACATTATACACGGTGTTATCTTCATTTTAGGGTAAATAGGTTTTGCGGCTCCAGATGAATTTTATTTCGTGGGAGGAGGGGGGAAAAAGGCTCTTGATAGTAAAGGTGCTGACCGCTGGTTTAATGTAATGATGTATAAGAATCACTATTCAGTTCACTACTACAACAACCACTACAACTTTGGTGTGCTCCAAAATAATTGGAGTAAAACAGAGAGACCCATGTTCTCTCTGGACGGACCAGGTGGTCAAGAAGGGGACGAGCATCGCACACAAACCAACCCCTCCAGGCTCTGTCTCCGCGGTCTTCGCTGTTGCCTTCTGGCCGCCGTTACGACGTTACGACGTTCCACCAACCGTTACGCCAAATCTTTTGTCCCCTCGGCTACCTATCAGACTTTTAAACAGACTGTAGTCATTTTAAGTAGCCTTTTACACGTAGTAGTCTGTTTTTACTTTTACTGGATTGTGTATTGCATGGAATGTTGTTGTTGCCGTGCCGTCATTGAGATGTTTTGTTTTGTTGTTTTTGTTACTCGTGAAGCTACAAATATGAATTGCCCCAAATCAATAAAATTTTCTGAATCTGAAACTACTTTTTTTTTTTTTTTAAGCTTTCCCCCCCTTATTTTTCCGTTTTTCTTCCCTCCCAATGTTAGTCGTTATGCCAATTCCCAATCCCCTTCCTGGTCGTTGCGCCACTCTACCCCCTACCGTCGGTCTGGGAGGGCGGAGACCATCACATGCTTCCTCCGACACATGTGCACCCAGCCCACCGCTTCTTTTCACCTGGCAGCGCGGACTCTCACTGGGAGAGTGTAACAACGTGTGGAAGGTCACACTACCTCCCTCCAGATCCTTCCCTCGCTGTGCAGGCACCCCGACCGAACTGTAGGAGTCGCCGTTTACAACGACCAGGACCCACCCACCGGCTTCCCTCACGCTGACTCTGCCAATCGAGCCAGTATGACGGCCGGCCAAGCCGGAGGCACCACAGCTGGATTCGATCCCACTGTCTCTGTGGTGGTAGACAGACGCTTAGTCCGCTGCGCTAACCGGCCGCCCCGAGAACCCCCACTTTAAAAAGAACATGGCCAGTGTGGTTTAATCGTTCTCATCGCCAACACGGCCTGCGAAAAGACCTCAAGTCTGAAACCTACAATGAATTTCTTCTACTCACAAGACCGGTCCATCTAGCAAAGCACCGGATGCAGCTCGTATCATGAGAGAGAAAACACGCGTTAAAGCGAGTCACGGAGCCTTACGCGTCGGCGGGCACGCCGCATTCCTGCGATGAACGTGGGCATTTTACTTTGCACACACTCGGGGGACCACGGCGCGCTGCGTTTGCTATTGTGCATCGCTAGATCAATGGCGCGGCGTTGCCTTTTGAAGTACATTCTGTAATAATTACAATGCCCCCGTTGTTCATGAGGATGCATCATGATCATGGTATTTAGAACTGGAACCATGTGAGCCGTGTTTAACGACGCTAGCAGACAGGGGGACACGTGGCTTCCTGACAAGAGCTCTGACGGGCACGAGAGAGTAGGACGAGTATTCAAAGAAATAATATACTATATATATATATACTAATATATATATTTACACTGCCTATTTAATTTTTTTTTTACTTTACTGTAATATAATTTTATCGTCTATATTTACATCTTTCTACTATTACCCTGCCCATACCTGTACCCCCCCCCCCCCCCCCCCCCATACTGCTATAGGATGTCTGAATTTCCCTAAGGGGATCACTAAAGGAATATATTATATACCAAAATATATATATATACTAACCTTCATACTGTCTTTTACTATCATGCACTTTGCTACCAAGTAATCTTCCTTGTCTATACTAGTATACTACTATCCCTATACTAATAGGTCTATACTACTATGCACTCAAAGTTCAACACTGTTTGACGAACAATCTTACTGACCCTTAGCTGCCAGAGTTGTACCCTTCCTTCCTGCTGACTCGTTGTACAGAAACCTATAAGTTGCTTTGGATAAAAGCGTTCAGCTAAATGACTAAATGTATCGAGGGGGGGGGAAGGAGTTTGTGTTTTCATAAGACCATGTTGAAAATAAGAACACATTTAATTACACCAGCCTTTAACACTTTCAGTGCCAGCCATGCGGTGCCCCGGAACCCCGTTGCGTGCCACCCCACCCACTTCAATGACAGAGCTCTCATATTTGCGAACGCATAAACTATATCTTAAATTATGGCTATGTGTCTAATATGGCCGTCGCTTATCAATGACTTGTTTGCAGTCAACATTGTCGAAACAGATTTTTTTTTTTTATCCGTTAATTTCCGTTTTATACCATTTTGAAAAACGCTTGTTGGGGCGGCTACGTGGCGTAGTGGGCAAGGCGCTCGCCACGAATGCGGAGACGCTGGGCTCGCCTGTTCGAGCCCAGCGCTCCACATTGCTTTCAGTTTAGCTGGTCGTTCATACTAATTACACATTGGCCGTATTAGGGGGAGGGAAACTGATGGGTGGGGATCGGGCGTTGTGGACAGCGACTCCTACAGGTCGGTTGGTGCGCCTGCGCAGTAGAATCAGGAAGTGTCGGGGGCAGCGTGAGCCTCCCACGCGTTACTCCTCGCCACTGAGAGATCGAGCTGCGCAGGTGAAAAGATGCGACTGCTGTTACCTCAAGTACCGGAGGGGACTTGTGCTATGTATGACTTAGTCCACATTGCAGCCGGCTTATGGGAGGCAAGAAACAGCGTTCGTGACAGGGGAGGGTTGAATTGGATGATACGAAATTGGGATGGGAGAAAATATAGAAAAATGGGAGAAAAAGTGGATAAAAAAAAAAGAACGCTAGTTTTTTGAAAGTTTCAGAAAAAAATAAAGATTGTGATAAACACCCTTTACTGGAATACACAAAACGCATGTCATTTTTCGGCCTATTTATGAATCGTTTTCAAATAAACGCTAGATTATCGATAGTATATGTGTACTTATGCACGCTATAGAAGCGGGCTAAAAAATCTATTCTTATTTCCTGATCGCACACAGACACACATGGCACACGCTGATATATAGGTGAAAATAGCTCCGATTATCCCAAGACTGGTAAAATAGATTCCTTACCTCAGATCAGATGTTCTCCAAAAAGATTATTCCAATTCCTGATCGCCATTCCAAATATCGATCGAGTTTATTGATCCAACGCTGGGTACTGGAAACACACATTCTCCGCTGTTCTGGTGGTGGGCAATGACTTCGATCGTCTCCGGTTACTTGTCCGACAAGTAAAATGTGGAAGCAGGACTTTTTTTTCTCTATGCGTTTCATTCAATCCAATGGGGTGCAGTACCATCCGGAGAGACGATAGGGGGCGGTATTTTCCCTGTTCGAGTTCAGACAGATCCCCACTGGTAACGTGAGGCTAGATTGATGAAAAATTTATGGAAATCGATTAAAAAAAAAACGATTAAAAACGAGATCTCTCGTCGGCTGGCACTCAGCGGTTGGCATGAACTAACGAGAAATCTCGTCGTTGGCACCGAAAGTGTTAACGGGCCACGGAGAACCCGACGGGGTCTACAATCATGCAACACTCATGTATAGGGAGGCCATGCTAGCGGCTCTCTAAATGGTAAATGGCTGCATTTATATAGAGCTTTTATCCAAAGCGCTTTACAATTTTATTCCTCACATTTTACCAGGGGCGTCCATTTGGTATGGCAAGGTATGGCACTCGCCATACCTTGGCAAATAATTTTTTTTTAAAAAGAAATAAAAATTTTTTTTTTAATTTTTTTATGTTGATTTAGAATTCGAATGTCAACATTATGAACGAAGCTTCGAACTATTCGGTACAGCCCTAGCATGTTTTGATATTGTCAATTATCTCACTTTTACTAGGTGACTTTTGCTGTGACTAACTGAAATATGCCAAAAAAAAAGGGAAAATGGACATAGGGATGTTTTTTTATCAAAGGGCAGCAGAGACAAGTGATACAGGGACACAGGTAAGGTCTGGCTTAGTGATTATAACAGTGCAATGCTTGTGTAGTCCTGTGTCATACCTAAATGTCATATAACTGAATTGTATAGAAACAACTCACCAAAAGTGATTATTGCACAACTGATTTGACAAAAGAAATCCACCATGGGGGGGAAACCCCCCCTTCACCCCCCACCCCCCTCCTCGCCATACCTTGCCTTTTAGTGAGAGGACGCCACTGCATTTTACCCATTCACTCACACACACACCGACCGGCTCATCGGGAGCAGTTAGGGGGTTAAGCGTCTTGCTCAAGGACACTTCGTCACGCTGCCCCGGGAGGAGCCGGAATCGAACCGGGAACCTTCCGATTTACCAGACGACCGCTCTAGCTCCTGAGCCGCCGTGTGTGCCCCAGCTGTGATCCGCCCTGTGCGGCTATTGTTCGGCTTCATTCCACCATGGATCAATAACAAAACAAAACAATAAAAGTATGCATTTATATTGAATCCAATATAAGTATGTAGTAGAACCTGGACATGTCAGCAGTATTATAAAGGATTTGAGACGGGAGTTGGATAAGGATGGACATTTTTAATGAAAGAGTACGCCATGGCCATGTGGGTTCCAATAAATAAACAATAATAATTAGGGATGCTCGATATTGGCTTTTTTTTTTACAGATATACCGATATTGTCCAACTCTTAATTTCCAATACCGATATCAACCGATACCGATATATGCAGGGTTCCCCCCCCCCCCCACCCCCCCAAAAAATTGAATAATTTCAGGTAATTAACATTACATATCTCTTGTTGTGGAATTAACACAAAATAAGCATACTTTTGACAATAAATAAAATCAGAATTTGTTCTTAATTGCTTGGGTAAATAAAGGTTATAGAAATGTAAAAATAAAATATTTGAAAACAGATACCGATATTACATTTTAATGCAGATATCGGCCGATAATATCGGACATCCCTAATAATAATAATAATAATAAAAGGCATTGGGAAGATGAAGCACCACAGTGTCATCTATACTGGGAAAACCAAACGCCATCAAATATACCACCAGACATAGGGAAAATATTGTGATGTGATATTTAATGGTCCTCTGCATCCAAAAGGTCAACTAAAGAAATTGCAAACTGCCCAGAACAGAGCTGCACGGTTAGTCTTACATTGTTCCATGAGAACAAACACCATCACTATATGCACCGTCAACTCTCATGGTTAACGGTAGAGAATAGGCTGGTTTTCAACACGGTTACATTTTTCAGGAACACTGTCTTTTCGTCTCAACCTGTTTTCTTATACAAACAAATTGTCAGATGCAGTCAGGTTCATTCTTATTTTACTAGGTCAGCCGATGATGGACAGATTATGTTACCACGTCCAAAATCAAATGCTTTAAAGAGGACGGTTGTTTATCGTGCCATCAATCATTGTAATAACTGCCCACTGAACATAAGTCAATTGAATAGCAGAGTGTCTTTCAAATACCACCTGAGAATGCACTACTCAAATATGTGAGCAAAATATTCGGATGTTTATAATGATGTCTACAATGTTTTACCGTTTGTAGATCATCATTGGTAATTAAGTGAATTGTGATCGTCATATGCATCTCATGTATTGTTATGTTTTTGTTGTCTTTCTGTGTGGACCCCAGGAAGACTAGCTCGCCACTTAGGTGGCAGCTAATGGGGATCCTTTTAAACAATAAACAATATTTGAGCAACATCGCCCCGGAGAGCTTTAGAAGTGGGAGGAAGCCTGTTAGGCGTGATATTGTCTTACAATTACAGGCTAGGAGCGTCTCCCCGTACAGAGGCAGAGCTGCGCCGATGATCACGGCTCAGACGAGCCAATGAGCCTCTCGGGAGGAAGACGTTGGAACAATGACTCTTCCAGTCGAGCACACGATCTAAAAACAAGTCCCATGATGACAGAGATAGCTGCTCCTCAGTGTGTTCCAAGGCTACACTCAACCACTCAATCCAAGACAACACTGACCCCTGGTGGCCAAGACAGCAATTACAATAGGGACTGGTACAAAGAAAGTCGATCAATGGAAAAAGAAATCTATATATTAGGGCTGTCAAAATTAATGCTTTAACTTGAGATTAATTTAAATTATTGAAAGCATTAAAATAAATTAATGTAGATTAATCTATGGAGTGAACAATCTTCAATCTTAGCGCCGCGGATATAAGAAATAGGTCTAGCCGAGTCAATGTTGATGGTTTTGTTGAACATTTGTAATTCACAGGAGAGAAACTGTATTCAAAGAAAGCTATTAAAATAGTCTTTGAATCTAAATAGTAAATATACTTTCTTTGTGTTGATTTTACATTAATTCCATGATTTTACTCAAGTGAATATCTGTTACAAGCTTCGGTCTTAAATAGAAAAATGCTATCTTTAATCTAGATTAATACAGAAAATTGAGAGATTAATTAGTTAATTTTTTTTAAATCTATTGACAGCACTAATATATATAAACAATAAAACACAAAATTATTTTTAATTCTGTAGGACCCTAGAGCAAGCCATAACTTTGAGAAGCAAGACTCTCAAAAGTGGTAGTACTGATCTAGAGTCAGCTTCAAGTCCGTTAGTTTGAACAAGGTCAAATCAACCATTATGACAAGTGTTCCTGGTCACTGACCCCAGATCAGCCCTCCTCCTCTGGGAGACTTTTAAGAATATTATGGGGCGACTAAATATGTTTACATGCACAGAGTCTTCCAAACACAACCCGGTCACAAATATCCCCATACGAGTTATGCTTACCGACAGAGTAGGAACCATGCTGCTTACTGACACAGTAGGATAGGAACCATGCTGCTTACTGATAGAGTAGGATAGGAACCATGCTGCTTACTGCTACAGAGTAGGATAGGAACCATGCTGCTTACTGCTACAGAGTAGGATAGGAACCATGCTGCTTACTGATATAGAGTAGGATAGGAACCATGGTGCTTACTGATACAGAGTAGGATAGGAACCATGCTGCTTACTGATATAGAGTAGGATAGGAACCCTGGTGCTTACTGCTACAGAGTAGGATAGGAACCATGCTGCTTACTGATATAGAGTAGGATAGGAACCATGCTGCTTACTGATATAGAGTAGGATAGGAACCATGCTGCTTACTGATATAGAGTAGGATAGGAACCATGCTGCTTAATGATACAGAGTAGGATAGGAACCATGCTGCTTACTGATATAGAGTAGGATAGGAACCATGGTGCTTACTGATATAGAGTAGGATAGGAACCATGGGATAGGAACCATGGGATAGGAACTCTGGGATAGGAACTCTTACCGATAGCTTGTCGACGTCGCCCTTCAACACGCGCTCCAGATAGAGCTGTTTGAGTTCCCTCTCCAGGCGAGAGGGCAGGCCGGGGTACATGGTGGAGCCTCCAGACAGAACGATGTGTTTATAGAACTCTGACCTGCAGGGGGAGAGAGACAACAACAACACACCCAGGATGAAGAGGGAGAGAGAGAGACACATGACAACAACACACCCAGGATGGAGAGAGAGAGAGACATGACAACACACCCAGGATGGAGAGAGAGAGAGAGACATGACAACACACCCAGGATGGAGAGAGAGAGACACATGATAACAACACACCCAGGATGGAGAGAGAGAGGAGACCACAACACACCCAGGATGGAGAGAGAGAGGCAGACCACAACACACCCAGGATGGAGAGAGAGAGAGGAGACCACAACACACCCAGGATGGAGAGAGAGAGAGGAGACCACAACACACCCAGGATGGAGGGAGAGGAGACCACAACACACCCAGGATGGAGAGAGAGAGAGGAGACCACAACACACCCAGGATGGAGAGAGAGAGGAGACCACAACACACCCAGGATGGAGAGAGAGAGAGGAGACCACAACACACCCAGGATGGAGAGAGAGAGAAGCAGACCACAACACACCCAGGATGGAAAGAGAGAGAGAGGAGACCACAACACACCCAGGATGGAGAGAGAGAGGAGACCACAACACACCCAGGATGGAGAGAGAGAGAGGAGACCACAACACACCCAGGATGGAGAGAGAGAAGCAGACCACAACACACCCAGGATGGAGAGAGAAAGGAGACCACAACACACCCAAGATGGAGAGAGAGAAGCAGACCACAACACACCCAGGATGGAGAGAGAGAAGCAGACCACAACACACCCAGGATGGAGAGAGAAGCAGACCACAACACACCCAGGATGGAGAGAGAAGAGACCACAACACACCCAAGATGGAGAGAGAGAAGCAGACCACAACACACCCAGGATGGAGAGAGAGAGAAGCAGACCACAACACACCCAGGATGGAGAGAGAAGAGACCACAACACACCCAGGATGGAGAGAGAGAAGCAGACCACAACACACCCAGGATGGAGAGAGAGAAGCAGACCACAACACACCCAGGATGGAGAGAGAGAAGCAGACCACAACACACCCAGGATGGAGAGAGAGAAGAGACCACAACACACCCAGGATGGAGAGAGAAGCAGACCACAACACACCCAAGATGGAGAGAGAGAAGCAGACCACAACACACCCAGGATGGAGAGAGAGAGAGGAGACCACAACACACCCAGGATGGAGAGAGAGAAGCAGACCACAACACACCCAGGATGGAGAGAGAGAGGAGACCACAACACACCCAGGATGGAGAGAGAGAGAAGCAGACCACAACACACCCAGGATGGAGAGAGAGAGAAGCAGACCACAACACACCCAGGATGGAGAGCAGGGGAGGAAACTAACTTTTTGGCTTACCAGCCAACTGGCGGGTATCTGATTTTTTTTTACCAGCCAAATAGATTTTTTACCAGACAAAAAAAAATCGCTAATTGTGATAATTACTTCTTTGTACGTCTTCGTCTAAATTGATTTTCAATCATAGTAAATTAATCACACTGTCTCTACTTTCAAAATATTACATCATTAAATCACATATTAACATGAAAGAGGGAACTATTCTGGACTGGGTTGGGCTGAACTGGGCAGTGAAAGATGCTGGGTTGGGCTGGTCTAGGTTATACTGAATGATGAATTGAAAATGAATTGAAAATGGGGGACCCTGATGTAAACAAGACGAAAGTCTTTCTCTGGTCTGCATCCCCTTAACAATTGCATGTATTGAGCCGTACTGTACTGTACCCATTCTGCAATCTGTTAAATAAAGTTTTCATTCATCACAGCTCAACTACTAGGAATGTGTGTCTGACTCTTAAGTGCAGGAAATATTCATCAGAAAGGGGGGACATGATGGAGGGAATGGAAAGAGCAGGTTTGACAGGAGCAGGGTTGAAGGGATTGATTGATTGAAAAGTTTATTAACAGATTGCAGAATGGGTACAATACAGTACAGTTCAATACATACAATTGTTAAGGGGATGCAGACCAGAGAAAGACTTTCGTCTTGTTTACATCAGGGTCCCCCATTTTCAATTCATCATAACATATTGGAGTGTGGAGGAAGTGGACAAGGCATTAAGCAAACAGGACTGAAATGGGGGACCCTGATGTAAACAAGACTAAAGTCCTTCTCTGGTCTGCATCCCATTAACAATTGTGTGTATTGAGCTGTACTGTATTGTACCCATTCTGCAATCTGTTAATAAAGTTTTCAATCAATCAATCAATACTGAGTTGGGCAGTGAAAGAACCAAGCATTTCACTGTAATGTAATAGCTAAATAAAACAACTTGAACTTGACTTGTTACATTTGCACTCTGGTTGTATGCCAAATGTATTCTGGTTGTACTGTACTTGTGCTGTAAGATGACAATACATTGGAACCGAATCGACAACGCTAGGGGTTCAGCAGGTGTGTTCTGAATGCCAAATATGACAACATCACCGTTGTGAAGGGCATATGGGCGAGTGGTGATATGCTGGGAAACCCGGTAATAATAAAATGTCACTCGGCTGCATTTAAGCAAAGCCGCTCAGTATAGTCGTCCACTATGTTGAATGCGCGTTATGGTAGCTTGTTACATGCTAGGTAGCTAGCCGGCTAATGCTGGTTGACTTGTCATTCTCATCCGACTCGAAGGAGACGCGTCGCGTGCTGTTGTTCGCCCCCATGTCAGACCGCACCGATATCCGAAAGCGACGACTCTACATGCAATTATTTTCATCCACTCATGTGTTTTTGTAAGTTTGTCTACGTTGTCAAGCCGGTGACAGGAGTCTGTAGGGCCGCACGCAGTGGTCTGTCCACTTCCCCTAGATGGGCGGCATCTTCTAGAAAACGAGTGTTCATTGGAGGAGCTTAGAGCGCATCTGTACAACGATGATGTTCATTGGTTATGGTCTGATTATTATGTGGCGCAAATGGGAGGAATCAAGGGGGGAGTCAGAGTTCGGTTTGTGCCAGTGAGCGAATCAGCAGATTGCAGAATGATTTTTTTGTTTTGTTTTGTAATTACTAGTACTCGCCAGACTGGCGAGTGCTCTTCATGAATTACTCGCCAAACGTAAAAAATACTCGCAATTGGCGAGTAAAGTGGCCTAATTTCCTCCCCTGATGGAGAGAGAGAGGAGACCACAACACACCCAGGATGGAGAGAGAGAGGAGACCACAACACACCCAGGATGGAGAGAGAGAAGCAGACCACAACACACCCAGGATGGAGAGAGAGACCACAACACACCCAGGATGGAGAGAGAGAGGAGACCACAACACACCCAGGATGGAGAGAGAAGCAGACCACAACACACCCAGGATGGAGAGAGAGAAGCAGACCACAACACACCCAGTTCCCTCCCTCGCTGAGCAGGCGCCCCGACCGACCTGTAGGAGTCGCTGTTTACAACGATGGCTATGGCTACCTGGTGTTCTATGGTTACCTGGTGTTCTATGGCTCAGCGTTACCTGGTGGTCTATGGTTAACTGGTGTTCTATGGTTACCTGGTGTTCTATGGCTCAGCGTTACCTGGTGGTCTATGGTTACCTGGTGTTCTATGGCTCAGCGTTACCTGGTGGTCTATGGTTACCTGGTGTTCTATGGCTCAGCGTTACCTGGTGTTCTATGGCTCAGCGTTACCTGGTGTTCTATGGTACCTGGTGTTCTATGGCTCAGCGTTACCTGGTGTCCTATGGCTCAGCGTTACCTGGTGTTCTATGGTTACCTGGTGTTCTATGGTACCTGGTGTTCTATGGCTCAGCGTTACCTGGTGTCCTATGGCTCAGCGTTACCTGGTGTTCTATGGTTACCTGGTGTTCTATGGCTCAGCGTTACCTGGTGTCCTATGGCTCAGCGTTACCTGGTGTCGATGTCGGCAGCCTGGATGGTGTTGAACAGCAGCTCGGCCACGCCCACTCCCTCCACGTTGATGAGGTGCGGCTGGAACAGGGCCTCGGGGGCCTCGAAGCGCTCTCCTCCCACCTTGATCAGCCGGCCGTCGGGGAGCTGGGGGCACAGAGACCGGGTCAGTTCCCTTTCCGGTGTGGAGGAAAACCCCTTTTGGGTCACGTCACACCCCCCCCCCCCCCCCCCCCAAACAAGAGCTTAGTTCACACACCTAGCGGAGAGGCCAAAGGCTACAGCCCCCACCGCTCTCTAGACTCTTCTGGAGTCTCTCCCAGCTGGCCAGAGGACAAGATCAGATCAGATATTCCTTTTTTTTTTATGTTTATTTTTTTAGCATTTATTGCTTTATCCGGATAGGCCCGTCAGAGAGGAAGGATGGGGGAAGACATGCGGCAACGGTCTCCGGGTCTCGAACCCGGGACGTCCGCGTTGCACTGCAGCGCAGCTACGTGGTGCGCCACCCTGGCACCCCCAGATGTTCCTTTATTGATCCCCTTGGGGAAATGCAGGCATCATAGCAGCATGAGGGAGGGGGGAGGGGGGGGGGGTACAGGTACATGGTAATAGTAGAAGACATAATAGAGGTAATAAAAAAAGAAATGGGCAGTAGAAAAAAAAAAAAAAAATAGGCAGTGTAAACAATATAACAATAGGAGGACCGCGACAGAAGGTCTTTTACAGAGCGCCGTGGGCCGCGCTGAGGACCGCTGGGCCGGGGGGACCCGACAGAAGGTCTTTTACAGAGCGCTGTGGGCCGCGCTGAGGACCGCTGGGCCGGGGGACCAGACAGAAGGTCTTTTACAGAGCGCTGTGGGCCGCGCTGAGCACCGCTGGGCCGGGGGGGACCCGACAGAAGGTCTTTTACAGAGCGCTGTGGGCGGCGCTGAGGACCGCTGGGCCGGGGGACCCGACAGAAGGTCTTTTACAGAGCGTGACGGAACAGTGCGAGGGAGGGAGCATAAAGGCTCCATTGACGGACTCCGCCTGGACTCCCGACGGGGAGGAAACACTACACCAGGTCAGCACGTGGCGTGAGAGTCTGGCCCGACGCAGGAAGTGATATCACGGCAGCCACGGGTACGAGGGCGCGTGTGCTTCGCGGGGGGGTTCTCCTCCTCAAAACGCCACAGAGGTTGCCTTGTTCCCCCACATCTCTCTCACATTTAGTTAAATGGGGGGGGGGGGTGAATCACTACGATGGCTCAGCGCTGTGGCCTCATACCTTCCAGTAGAGCTCTGGGAGGAAGGGCAGGAGACCAGGGGCCCTGGGGGGCCTCCACTACTGCTTACTAGGGCTGTACCTGAAGCCTGTTTTTGGGGTTCCAACTTGGTCAGGGTATTTCCGAACGGACGTTCGAACCTTCGTTTTTAATTTAAAAAAAATTTAAGTCTAAAACGTTTTTTTTTTTTTTTTATACATATCCTCAAACTAAATCCTCAATTTGGATAAAGTGATTAAATGATTTTTTTTCTTTTTTTTTATCAACTTTTTTTTATTATAAAGTACAACCTGACTACAGGTAGACTCACCTCTAGAAAGTACAACCTGACTACAGGTAGGCTCACCTCTAGAAAGTACAACCTGACTACAGGTAGACTCACCTCTAGAAAGTACAACCTGACACAGGTAGACTCACCTCTAGAAAGTACAACCTGACTACAGGTAGACTCACCTCTAGAAAGTACAACCTGACTACAGGTAGCTCACCTCTAGAAAGTACAACCTGACTACAGGTAGGCTCACCTCTAGAAAGTACAACCTGACTACAGGTAGACTCACCTCTAGAAAGTACAACCTGACTACAGGTAGCTCACCTCTAGAAAGTACAACCTGACTACAGGTAGGCTCACCTCTAGAAAGTACAACCTGACTACAGGTAGACTCACCTCTAGAAAGTACAACCTGACTACAGGTAGCTCACCTCTAGAAAGTACAACCTGACTACAGGTAGGCTCACCTCTAGAAAGTACAACCTGACAGCAGTAGGAACAAACAGATTAAGGAAAGAATCAAGTCAGTGTGAATAAATATGAAGCCCATTTGCTCATCACGTACATACCCGTTTTCTCTATGGACATAAACGTCTCAACATGTGAGACAGTGATGAGACATGTCAACATGTGAGACAGTGATGAGACATGTCAATAGGGCTGTACCGAATGTAATTTTTTAACATTCAAAGCTTCTATTGAAGTATTCGAACGAAGCTTCGAATGTCTGTCATCATATTTTATGACTTAATTAATCCCAAAATAAATAATAATTTTTTTATATCCTCAAACTAAATCCTCAATTTGAATAGAGTAATCCGATTAAATTAGTATTTCTTTAATAAAATAAAAAAATTAAATCTTTAATGAATATAACTCAACATAAATAATCCAATAAGGGCACGGTTGGTACGAAAGTGATGGTGACGTCCTATAGTATAATACTATAATATTAGTGTAGCCTAATCTTTATCTGCAACTGTGAAGAAAAACCCCATTGGTTTAAACAGAATGAATAGACGCATAAAAAAAGAAAACAAATTGTATACACTTTTTCTCCTTTTTTTATTTTTCTTCCCATCCCAATTTAGCCGTGCCAATTCTCCCCTCCCCTGTCTTGAACGTCGCTCGCATATGCCCCCCACTGGCTGGTTGTAGGGAGGATAGAAGCCTTGCATCACGTGTCCCCTCCGGTACACGAGGAGGCAGCCTGTCACATCTTTTCACCTGCCAGCGCGGACTCTCATTGGCGAGGTGTAACGTGTGGGAGGCTCACACTAGCCCCGCCATTTTCCTGTCTCTGCTGTGCAGGCGTCCCCCAACCGACCTGTAGGAGTCGCTGTCCACAACGTCCAGATTACCACCCATCGACTTCCCACCCGCTAACTCTGCCAATTGAGATAGTATGACGACCGGCCCAAGCCGGAGGCAACGCCGACAGCCGGAGTCGAACCCGGTGTCTCTTGCATTGGTGACGAGCGCAATGTCCGCTGTGCCACCCAGCCACCTAATATATATATTTTTTATTACAAATTAAAAATTCAAATGTCGATTTAGAATTTGAATGTCAATGGGCGGTCAACCAATGCAAGAGGCTGCGGTCTCCCGGAGTCAGCATTGCCCTGCGGCTTGGGCCGGTCGTCATACTAACTAGTTTGGCTGAGTTAGGGGGAGGGAGGTCGTGGGTGGTAATCTGGCGTTGTGGACAGCGACGCCTACAGGTCAGGTCTGGGCGCCTGCTCAGCGAAAGGCAGGAAATGGTGAAGGCAGCGTGACCTCCTACGCGTTACACTTCACCAATGAGAGTCCTCGCTGCCAGGTGAAAAGAGAGCCACTGGCTGTCTCCGCATGTGTCGGAGGAAGCATGTGGTGGACTTCAGGGTTCCCTTGTACCGACCAGTAGGAGGAACATGCGCACAACAACCAGGTAGGGGAAGGGGGGAATTGGCATAACGACTAAAAAGTTAGCTGTCAATAAAAAAAACAAGTTAGCGGTCTCATCACCGACTCACATGTAGGGCTGTACCGAATGCTTCGAAGCTTTGATCAGAATGTTGACATTCGATTTCTTTCTTTTTTCTCCGCCTGATTTTTCTATTTTTCTCCCCATTGTACTTTCTAGAGGTGAGTCTACCTGTAGTCAGGTTGTACTTTCTAGAGGTGAGCCTACCTGTAGTCAGGTTGTACTTTCTAGAGGTGAGTCTACCTGTAGTCAGGTTGTACTTTCTAGAGGTGAGTCTACCTGTAGTCAGGTTGTACTTTCTAGAGGTGAGTCTACCTGTAGTCAGGTTGTACTTTATAATAAAAAAAAGTTGATAAAAAAAAAAGAAAAAAAATCATTTGGGATGGGGAGAAAAATAGAAAAATCAGGCGGAGAAAAAAGAAAGAAATCGAATGTCAACATTCTGATCAAAGCTTCGAAGCATTCGGTACAGCCCTACATGTGAGTCGGTGATGAGACCGCTAACTTGTTTTTTTTATTGACAGCTAACTTTTTTTTACAAAAAACAGTTAGCAGTCAATATAAAAAAAAACAGTTAGCGGTCAATAAAAAAATAAAAATAAAATTAAACAAGTTAGCAGTCAATTAAAAAAAAAAGGTTTTCGAGACTGACCGTGTAGGACTCCACCAGCACCGTGGTCTCCAGGGCCAGCTTCTGCTCCTGCTCGATGTTGTAGCCCACGTAGCAGAGCTTCTCCTTCATCATCCTCACCGTCTCGAAGTCCGCGGAGTGGTTGAAGGCGTAGCCCCTCAGCAGCAACAGCTGGGCGCACAGATGGACGGGGAAGGTTAGGAGTGTCGCGCACAGACGGGGAAGGTTAGGAGTGTAGCGCACAGACAGACGGGGAAGGTTAGGAGTGTCGCGCACAGACGGGGAAGGTTAGGAGTGTAGCGCACAGACAGACGGGGAAGGTTAGGAGTGTCGCGCACAGACGGGGAAGGTTAGGAGTGTCGCGCACAGACGGGGAAGGTTAGGAGTGTAGCGCACAGATGGGGAAGGTTAGGAGTGTCGCGCACAGACAGATGGGGAAGGTTAGGAGTGTCGCGCACAGACAGACGGGGAAGGTTAGGAGTGTAGCACACAGACGGGGAAGGTTAGGAGTGTAGCGCACAGACAGGGAAGGTTAGGAGTGTCGAGCACAGACAGACGGGGAAGGTTAGGAGTGTAGCGCACAGACAGACGGGGAAGGTTAGGAGTGTCGCGCACAGACTGGAAGGTTAGGAGTGTCGCGCACAGACAGACGGGGAAGGTTAGGAGTGTCGCGCACAGACAGACGGGGAAGGTTAGGAGTGTAGCGCACAGACAGGGAAGGTTAGGAGTGTAGCACACAGACAGACGGGGAAGGTTAGGAGTGTAGCACACAGACGGGGAAGGTTAGGAGTGTAGCGCACAGACAGGGAAGGTTAGGAGTGTCGAGCACAGACAGACGGGGAAGGTTAGGAGTGTCGCGCACAGACAGACGGGGAAGGTTAGGAGTGTCGCGCACAGACAGACGGGGAAGGTTAGGAGTGTCGCGCACAGACAGACGGGGAAGGTTAGGAGTGTAGCGCACAGACAGACGGGGAAGGTTAGGAGTGTCGCGCACAGACAGACGGGGAAGGTTAGGAGTGTCGAGCACAGACAGACGGGGAAGGTTAGGAGTGTCGCGCACAGACAGACGGGGAAGGTTAGGAGTGTCGCGCACAGACAGACGGGGAAGGTTAGGAGTGTCGCGCACAGACGGGGAAGGTTAGGAGTGTAGCGCACAGACAGACGGGGAAGGTTAGGAGTGTAGCACACAGAAAGACGGGGAAGGTTAGGAGTGTCGCGCACAGACGGGGAAGGTTAGGAGTGTAGCGCACAGACGGGGAAGGTTAGGAGTGTCGCGCACAGACGGGGAAGGTTAGGAGTGTCGCGCACAGACGGGGAAGGTTAGGAGTGTCGCGCACAGACGGGGAAGGTTAGGAGTGTCGCACACAGACAGACGGGGAAGGTTAGGAGTGTCGCGCACAGACGGGGAAGGTTAGGAGTGTAGCGCACAGACGGGGAAGGTTAGGAGTGTAGCGCACAGACGGGGAAGGTTAGGAGTGTAGCGCACAGACAGACGGGGAAGGTTAGGAGTGTAGCGCACAGACAGACGGGGAAGGTTAGGAGTGTAGCACACAGACAGACGGGGAAGGTTAGGAGTGTAGCACACAGACAGACGGGGAAGGTTAGGAGTGTCGCACACAGACAGACGGGGAAGGTTAGGAGTGTAGCACACAGACAGACGGGGAAGGTTAGGAGTGTAGCGCACAGACAGATGGGGAAGGTTAGGAGTGTAGCGCACAGACAGACGGGGAAGGTTAGGAGTGTAGCGCACAGACGGACGGGGAAGGTTAGGAGTGTCGCGCACAGACAGACGGGGAAGGTTAGGAGTGTAGCGCACAGACAGACGGGGAAGGTTAGGAGTGTAGCGCACAGACAGATGGGGAAGGTTAGGAGTGTAGCGCACAGACAGATGGGGAAGGTTAGGAGTGTAGCGCACAGACAGATGGGGAAGGTTAAGAGTGTAGCGCACAGACGGGGAAGGTTAGGAGTGTCGCGCACAGACAGACGGGGAAGGTTAGGAGTGTCGCGCACAGACAGACGGGGAAGGTTAGGAGTGTAGCGCACAGACAGATGGGGAAGGTTAGGAGTGTAGCGCACAGACGGACGGGGAAGGTTAGGAGTGTAGCACACAGACAGACGGGGAAGGTTAGGAGTGTAGCGCACAGACGGACGGGGAAGGTTAGGAGTGTAGCGCACAGACGGGGAAGGTTAGGAGTGTAGCGCACAGACGGGGAAGGTTAGGAGTGTAGCGCACAGACGGGGAAGGTTAGGAGTGTCGCGCACAGACAGACGGGGAAGGTTAGGAGTGTAGCACACAGACAGACGGGGAAGGTTAGGAGTGTAGCACACAGACAGACGGGGAAGGTTAGGAGTGTAGCACACAGACAGACGGGGAAGGTTAGGAGTGTAGCACACAGACAGACGGGGAAGGTTAGGAGTGTCGCGCACAGACAGACGGGGAAGGTTAGGAGTGTAGCACACAGACAGACGGGGAAGGTTAGGAGTGTAGCGCACAGACAGACGGGGAAGGTTAGGAGTGTAGTCAGACGTTTAGGGGGGAGTGTAGTCAGACGTTTAGGGGGGAGTGTAGTCAGACGTTTAGGGGGAAGTGTAGTCAGACGTTTAGGGGGGAGTGTCACCCGTTTTAAGAATTTAACCATGGTGATTTTACTGCTAGGACACTGACAGTAACCATGGTGATTTTACTGCTAGGACACTGACAGTAACCATGGTGATTTTACTGCTAGGACACTGACAGTAACCATGGTGATTTTACTGCTAGGACACTGACAGTAACCATGGTGATTTTACTGCTAGGACACTGACAGTAACCATGGTGATTTAACTCCTAGGACACTATGACAGTAACCATGGGTTACATTTTCTGATTCGAAGCATTCATATAAAACTCATTTGGATTTTAATCAAAGGTTCTATAACCCCACTTAATGACATCACAAGTACCAAGTGTTGATGCTCTGGTTTCCAGCGTAGGGAGACGGTTGTCTCCGTTTTACAGATACCAACTCAACTGCCGGAGATAATTGTTAACATTACAATGTAAATTCTGTTTCAGGGTGGAGGTTATGTCCCTTGATGAGGTAGTGTGTCATGTACCTTGATGAGGTAGCGTATGATGTCCCTTGATGAGGTAGCGTGTTACATACCTTAATGAGGTAGCGTGTTATGTACCTTGATGAGGTAGCGTGTTACGTACCTTAATGAGGTAGAGTGTTATGTACCTTGATGAGGTAGCGTGTTACATACCTTAATGAGGTAGCGTGTTATGTACCTTGATGAGGTAGCGTGTTACGTACCTTAATGAGGTAGAGTGTTATGTACCTTGATGAGGTAGCGTGTTACATACCTTAATGAGGTAGCGTGTTATGTACCTTGATGAGGTAGCGTGTTATGTACCTTGATGAGGTAGCGTGTGATGTCCCTCCCTGCGATGTCCAGGCGTCTGGTCAGGTGGGGCAGAGAGAAGCCTTCATACACGGGACAGATGTGGGTGACGCCATCGCCAGAGTCCAGTACCACTCCAGTGAGCAGACCTGCAGAAACGCATCCATTAATCAGGACAAAAAGATGTCTCTTTGGGCTGTGATTATTATGTGTTATTACTGTATATATATATATCTGTGTTATTACTGTATACATCTGTTAGTACCGTATATATCTGTTACTGCCGTATATAGTGTTATTACTGTATATATCCGTTTATTACATAATCTGTTATTACGATATATATATCGGTTATTACTGTATATGGGTTATTTCTAGGGATGTCCGATATTATCGGCCTACCGATATTATCGGCCGATATCGGCATTAAAATGTGATATCGGAAAATAACTGTATCAGTTTTCCAAAAAAAAAAAAAAGGGTTTACATTTCTATAACCTTTATTTACCCAGGCAAGCAAGTAAGAACAAATTCTGATTTTATTTATTGTCAAAAGTATGCATAATGTTGTGTTAATTCCACAACAAGAGATATGTAATGTTAATTACCTGAAATTATTCAGTTTTTTTGGGGGGGGGGGGACCCTGCATATATCAGTTGATATCGGTATCGGAAATTAAGAGTTGGACGATATCGGTATAGGTAAAAAAGCCAATATCGAGCATCCCTAGTTATTTCCATATGTATGCATCATTACCTTATATATTTGTGTTGTCACAATGTTCATAACTTAATTCCTGCAAGAAATTTCCATTCCATATATACTATGATAATTTTTAGATAATAAAGTACTCAACCTGGGAATTGATAAGATTTTATCGATACGATTCCATTATCGATTCAACCTTTACCGTCTTTAAATATGAATGAACACAACACTCTAACTCACCATCTTTAAATAATAAAGTACTCAACCTTTACCGTCTTTAACTATGAATGAACACAACACTCTTAACTTACCATCTTTAGATAATAAAGTACTCAACCTTTACCGTCTTTAAATATGAATGAACAAAACACTCTAACTTGACATCTTTAGATAACAAGGTTTGAAAACATTGTTCCTCTGAGAAAGTGGAGTTATATGGTTCATCTGATGTACTTGGTTCTTATTTTGATGTACTTGACAAACCAACTCATACTGTGTTTGCAGATCCACTATACGTTGTGTGTAGGACGGCGACACAGAGCGCTACTTAACAGTCAGCCCTCGTCCAGCCAATGAAAGAGTCATACATCCTGGGGACAAGCACACCGTCTGTGTTCCACGACCCACAATGCAGCTGTGTTCAGCAGGACGCCGTCGTCCATCCGTCTATTCCCCTAAACTGATCAACGTGACCCGCTCGGCAGAGACATGGATCCTTGTCTCAGTCATTCAGACTCGACACTGGAGGTCGACTGTTCCAACAACACAAGTGAAAGGAAACCGTCGAGTACATTTGTTTTTACTCGTCTCTTTGGTGCAGCCCATGAGTTACTACTACCAGGCTATGAAGCTCAGAGGCTCTTAGGTTGTAGTTTCTAGAAGTGAGCCTACCTGTATTTTCTAGAGGTGAGCCTACCTGTAGTCAGGTTGTACTTTCTAGAGGTGAGTCTACCTGTAGTCAGGTTGTACTTTCTAGAGGTGAGCCTACCTGTAGTCAGGTTGTACTTTCTAGGAGGTGAGCCTACCTGTAGTCAGGTTGTACTTTCTAGAGGTGAGCCTACCTGTAGTCAGGCTGTACTTTCTAGGAGGTGAGCCTACCTGTAGTCAGGTTGTACTTTCTAGAGGTGAGCCTACCTGTAGTCAGGCTGTACTTTCTAGGAGGTGAGCCTACCTGTAGTCAGGTTGTACTTTCTAGGAGGTGAGACTACCTGTAGTCAGGTTGTACTTTCTAGGTGAGACTACCTGTAGTCAGGTTGTACTTTCTAGAGATGAGCCTACCTGTAGTCAGGTTGTACTTTCTAGAGGTGAGCCTACCTGTAGTCAGGTTGTACTTTCTAGAGATGAGCCTGTAGTCAGGTTGTACTTTCTAGAGGTGAGCCTACCTGTAGTCAGGTTGTACTTTCTAGAGGTGAGCCTACCTGTAGTCAGGTTGTACTTTCTAGAGGTGAGCCTACCTGTAGTCAGGTTGTACTTTCTAGAGGTGAGTCTACCTGTAGTCAGGTTGTACTTTCTAGAGGTGAGTCTACTTGTAGTCAGGTTGTACTTTCTAGAGGTGAGTCTACTTGTAGTCGGGTTGTACTTTCTAGAGGTGAGCTACCTGTAGTCAGGTTGTACTTTCTAGAGGTGAGTCTACTTGTAGTCGGGTTGTACTTTCTAGAGGTGAGCCTACCTGTAGTCAGGTTGTACTTTCTAGAGGTGAGTCTACTTGTAGTCGGGTTGTACTTTCTAGAGGTGAGCTACCTGTAGTCAGGTTGTACTTTCTAGAGGTGAGCTACCTGTAGTCAGGTTGTACTTTCTAGAGATGAGCCTGTAGTCAGGTTGTACTTTCTAGAGGTGAGTCTACCTGTAGTCAGAACATGAACCTACCTTGAGCGTAGAGCGTGAGCACGGCCTGGATGGCGATGTAAACCCCCGAGAACTGGTAGGTCTCAAACATCACCTGGAGGGACAGACAGTGTGGACCACTTTAACGTTTAAACAAACGGCACTGGACCGCAAATTACATCACGCCATAAATCCATCTCTACAGAATGTATGAATTAATGTTGCGTTTTTTCCCCACATGTAGCCAAGAGTAAATACCCTAACCCTGTCAAAACAGCAGTCAAAGTGTATATTTTCAGCAGGGATGTCCGATATTATCGGCCGATATCGGCATTAAAATGACATATCGGAAAAGATCTGTATCGGTTTTCCAAAAAAAAAAAAAAAAAAAAAAAAGTTTTACATTTCTATAACCTTTATTTACCCAGGCAAGCAAGTAAGAACAAATTCTGATTTCATTTATTGTCAAAAGTATGCATAATGTTGTGTTAATTCCACAACAAGAGATATGTAATGTTAATTACCTGAAATGATAAAAAAATTTGGGGGGGGGAAACCCTGCATATATCGGTATCGGTTGATATCGGTATCGGAAATTAAGAGTTGGACAATATCGGTATCGGTAAAAAAGCGAGCATCGAGCATCCCTAATTTTCAGCAATACGTTTGTTTACCAATGGTTTAAGTCTTAGTGAAATATGAATTATAGAAATCTAGTCAGAAAAAGGCGAATATTGACACGAGGAAATGCATGCCGCAATTTTGTTTGTAGTCCTATGAGGAGAGGAGACCCAGGACTTTCGATGTGCTTTCGAATTTCTAAAAACTACACTACCCAGCTCATGCCAGCCCCTGTCAATCATCTGACTTCTGGTTATACTTTTTTAATTTATAAAAAATGTCGGGATCATCTCCCACAAACCTGAACGTTATTGCCATAAAACTGAACGCAGTTAGTTTCTACCTTTCTGTGAACGTCTAGCAAAAAAAACTCCTTTGGTTAATCACAATTTACTCAAGCCTAGTAACGGACACAATATTTCTGTATCCATAGATGTCCCTAGATACCAAGAACATGCAAATGGACCTTGTAGAAGTGGAGCAATCTTCCATTTACTTTAGGCAGATTCAGAAAATAGGGCTCAGGCCTCTTTAGCCCAAGCGGACCACAGATGACATCACGTCATAAATCTCCAGACTATATCAATACAAGTAGCGTTTTGTTTTCCAAATGTATCCAAGAGTAAAGACCCTAACTATGTCACAACAGCAGTCAGTGTATATTTTCAACAATATGTTCGTTTACCACTAAAGTGTTATTAGTGAGATGTTAGTTTATGGAATATTTTCATAATTTAGCAAATATCCACCATTTTGAATTAGCAGCACGGCACCGATTGTAGTCATATGAGGAGAGGGCATCCAGAGCTCTCAATGAGTGTTGAAATTTAGAAAAACTACCTTTCCCAGCCGATTCCAGCAAGCAAATGACTTCTGTATGAATTATTTTTATTCATCTTATTTCTCTGGATTCTCTATCACAAAACTGAACGTTATTGGCATAGATTGGAGCACAGTTAGTGTGTCTACCTTCTGTGAATATTTAGCAACAATCCCCCCCCCCCCCCCCCGTTGCAATCCGATCCAAAATGGCGGAGCCATATCCATTATAAGAATGGAACTGTACATACAGTAGATTTCATTCACGGTTCTTCCTGCACGCCTGGAGATACTAAATCCAAATTGAACTCATCCAAACATTTATACATTAATATATTTTAAGGCCTTAAATTGAGAATAATGAGTTTAATACTTTTTAATAGCCCGCAGATACCCTGGTTTTAACGGAGGAATACTTTAAGAGGTCCACTGCTCAGATTAGAAAGCATCCAGGCTCAAGGCATTTGGTTCAGCGAACGCAAAATTTGAGGAACATTTGTTGTGTTGCCTCTGTAAGTTAAGATCGATACGATGTTCAAAAGTGTCCCTTTTGAAGAAATGCATTTTCAAAAACACAAACCTTGATGAACCTCAACCATCCTCCTCCTCCTCCACCCTCCATCCTCCTCCTCCTCCACCTCCATCATCTACCTCCTCCACCCTCCATCATCTACCTCCTCCACCCTCCATCCTCCTCCACCGTCTACCTCCATCATCTACCTCCTCCACCGTCTACCTCCATCATCTACCTCCTCCACCGTCTACCTCCATCATCTACCTCCTCCACCCTCCATCATCTACCTCCTCCACCCTCCATCATCTACCTCCTCCACCGTCTACCTCCATCATCTACCTCCTCCACCGTCTACCTCCATCATCTACCTCCTCCACCGTCTACCTCCATCATCTACCTCCTCCACCGTCTACCTCCATCATCTACCTCCTCCACCCTCCATCATCTACCTCCTCCACCGTCTACCTCCATCATCTACCTCCTCCACCCTCCATCATCTACCTCCTCCACCCTCTACCTCCATCATCTACCTCCTCCACCCTCCATCATCTACCTCCTCCACCCTCCATCATCTACCTCCTCCACCCTCCATCATCTACCTCCTCCACCCTCTACCTCCATCATCTACCTCCTCCACCCTCCATCATCTACCTCCTCCACCCTCCATCATCTACCTCCTCCACCCTCCATCATCTACCTCCTCCACCGTCTACCTCCATCATCTACCTCCTCCACCATCTACCTCCATCATCTACCTCCTCCACCGTCTACCTCCTCCTCCTCCTCCACCCTCCATCATCTACCTCCTCCTCCTCCTCCACCCTCCATCATCTACCTCCTCCTCCTCCTCCACCCTCCCATCATCTACCTCCTCCACCCTCCATCATCTACCTCCTCTACCCTCTACCTCCTCATCCTCCACCATCTACCTCCTCCACCCTCTACCTCCTCCTCCTCCTCCACCCTCCATCATCTACCTCCTCCTCCTCCTCCACCCTCCATCATCTACCTCCTCCTCCTCCACCCTCCCATCATCTACCTCCTCCTCCACCCTCCATCATCTACCTCCTCCACCCTCTACCTCCTCCACCCTCCATCATCTACCTCCTCCACCCTCTACCTCCTCCACCCTCTACCTCCTCCACCCTCCATCATCTACCTCATCCTCCACCCTCCATCATCTACCTCATCCTCCACCCTCCATCATCTACCTCATCCTCCACCCTCTACCTCCTCCACCCTCTACCTCCACCTCCTCCTCCCTCTACCTCCTCCACCTCCTCCACCTCCTCCCTCTACCTCATCCTCCACCCTCTACCTCCTCCACCCTCTACCTCCTCCACCTCCTCCCTCTACCTCCTCCTCCACCCTCTACCTCCTCCTCCACCCTCTACCTCCTCCTCCCTCTACCTCCACCTCCTCCCTCTACCTCCTCCTCCACATCCTCCTCCGTCTACCTCCTCCTCCACCCTCTACCTCCTCCACATCCTCCCTCTACCTCCTCCTCCACCCTCTACCTCCTCCACATCCTCCTCCCTCTACCTCCTCCTCCACCCTCTACCTCCTCCACCCTCTACCTCCTCCACATCCTCCACCCTCTACCTCCTCCTCCTCCACATCCTCCTCCACCCTCTACCTCCTCCACATCCTCCTCCCTCTACCTCATCCTCCACCCTCTACCTCCTCCTCCACCCTCTACCTCCTCCTCCTCCACATCCTCCTCCCTCTACCTCATCCTCCTCCATCTACCTCCTCCTCCTCCACATCCTCCTCCCTCTACCTCATCCCTCTACCTCCTCCTCCTCCACATCCTCCTCCCTCTACCTCATCCTCCTCCCTCTACCTCCTCCTCCTCCACATCCTCCTCCCTCTACCTCATCCTCCTCCCTCTACCTCCTCCTCCTCCACATCCTCCTCCCTCTACCTCCTCCTCCTCCCTCTACCTCCTCCTCCACCCTCTACCTCCTCCCTCTACCTCATCCTCCACCCTCTACCTCATCCTCCACCCTCTACCTCCTCCTCCTCCACATCCTCCACCCTCTACCTCATCCTCCACCCTCCACCTCTACCTCCTCCACATCCTCCACCCTCTACCTCATCCTCCACCTCTACCTCCTCCTCCACCCTCTACCTCCTCCTCCTCCTCTACCTCCTCCACCTCCCCTTTGAAGAAATGTACTTTGAAAAGCACCAACCTCGATGATCTTCTCCCGGTTCTTGGTGGGGTTCATGGGCGGCTCCGTGAGCAGGATCTTGCAGTCTCTGGAGGTGATGTTGAGCTTCTCGGGGCCGAAGGTGTAGTCCCACAGGTGCTTCATGTCGTCCCAGTTCCGCACGATGCCGTTCTCCATGGGGTAGTTCACCTCCAGCATGGAGCGCAGCTCGCTGGCCTCGTCCCCCACCATCAGGTCCTGAGAGGAGGGGCTCAAAGGGTCAAGAGGTGGTCGGGACAACGGTGTTACATCCGTGAATGTTGTGAATTTTTATCACAATTGCAATATTGGTTAAAAAAAAAATCGCAATTAGATATTACTTTCTAAAATGTTCGGCCCAGTTCATCAGCCCTGGTGACATCCCCCCCCCCCCCCCCCATCATCCTCTACCTCCATCATCCTCTACCTCCATCATCCTCTACCTCCATCATCCCCCTCCTCCATCCCCCTCCCCATCCTCCTCCATCCCCCTCCCCATCCTCCATCCTCTACCTCCTCCATCTGTCAGGATCTCTGGGTAACAGTACTGTATATTTGCATATCGTATATGTCACAAATGTAACAGTACTATATACCTGTATGTCCCTATGTCATAAATGACATGCATGTTGTGTTGTATGTAGGGCTGGGCGATTAAACGATTTAATCGAATTAATGATTTAGGATGATTTTTTTTAAATTAAAAATCTTTTCCCCCAAGGGTCACCTTTTATTTTACAAAAAGTGATGTTTGGTGAAAGTTAGATTTGCACTTTATTAATCCCAATAGGGAAATTCATTCTTGTTTGATGATCAAGAGGCACCTTTTATTTGTTTTAAGTGAAGTTTGGTGAAAAAGCAAGTTATTGCACTATTAATCCCAATAGGGAAATTCATCTTTGTTTGATAATTTTTTTGTGTCAAATAAAAACAAAGGTTATTTGAATGATTTCCTTGGCGTTTCTAGTTTTCAAGAGAAGAAAATTGATTAGAATCGTAAATCGGATTAAAAAAAAAAATATCTGAGATTTTATTTTTAGGCCATATCGCCCAGCCCTAGTTGTATATTATAAATGTCACTATGAATTGAAAATGGGGGGGGACCCTGATGTAAACAAGACAAACATCTTTCTCTGGTCTGCATCCCCTTAACAATTGTGTGTATTGAGCCGTACTGTATTGTACCCATTCTGCAATCTGTTAAAGTTCTCATTCATTCATTCTACCTCCATCCACTAGACTTGAATTCAGTTGTCTCCCTTACATCCCTGCCGTCCACAGCTGTACCGCCTACACACAGTCTCAATTATGCTGCATTCTTTTATTAACCAGCCATGTTTGCACATTCTTACCCTACTTGCATCATGGTCTGTACATGTCCAGCCTGCTCCGTGTCACCGTCAGCTGAGGACCGGGTGCCGTTAATGTTAGTTACCTCATCTCTCATGCTCTGTATTCACTACAACTACCTCATGGTGCTTCCACTCCGCAGCCACACTCATGGTGCTTCCACTCCGCAGCCACACTGCTACATTGTACTAAATAGAGCTTATGTGTAATACAATATATATAAATTAAATACGTATATGGATGTACATGGTACTAAATATGGCTTATGTAAATATGGCATATATATATATATACCGGTATATACATATATGGACATGGTTGCCTCCGCCGTCACGTCACATTGACGCAAGAGGTGGTCCGTTTGTTAGTGTTAAAACTGACAAGATGCGACAGTTCGGTTGGATAGAGTAGGTTAGACTTGCATAAAGATTATTCCACACAGAAGGTTCTCCCTTTGAGGTGAACCAGACACCACCAGCATGCCACAGCATCAAGATGCAAGGTCAAAGTTCAACACATTGTTCAACACAAATTCAACACGACATGTCTTGACTACTAGGGTTAATCCAAAGAGATTAAAGCTAGAGGGTGTAGTTCTTATCTACACAGTACAGAGAGATTAAAGCTAGAGGGTGTAGCTCCCATCTACAGTTCCTACTTCCTACACCCAAAGACGACAACACTGCTTCTTCCTCATTTGAGATTCAATCGCGGTTGGAACACTGAACGTTGCACATTACTGCCACCTGGTGGAAAGAGTGATGGGGAGCAGTGTGTCCTACTTGCAGAATGAATGGAGAGCCTCTGGTAAAACCCTGAACGCTCTTGTGTAATCATCCGACCTGCTGGACCCCTCAGCCTTTAATGAGGCTCCACAGACTCGGACCTGTAGTCCAACAGTCCTCATCCCTCAACACCCCCGCACCCACACACGACCAGTGGCCACTACAAGTAACCTGTAAAACTGTGGGAAAGGCAGCGTTCTTTCCGTGTAGGGCTGTCACTAACGTTATTAGCTTAGCGCCCTATAACTAGCCTTGCAGGAATTACCCCAGACCATTGTGGTATATAGTTCATATTCAGGATGCTATAAAACGGGAACGTATTGATGAAAAAAATTCTCTTTATGGCATATTGAAGCAGGGAAGGTTTATACTGTCAATTGACAATGACAATAGACACTAGGACTTCAACGATTAGTCGACGACGTCGATCATAAAAACTCGTCGACGCAGACTTCTTGCGTCGATTAGTTAAAAAAAAAAGAATTATTATTATTATTATTATTGTTTTTTTTTATTTTTATTTGTTTGCACTACCTATCTTTGTGAAAGTGGCTTCTCAGCTCTGGTCCAGCCAGCTGAAGACTTCTTAGCTTAACATAATAGACCGACAGTAAGTTTGGGGGAACTAATGGGATAACTGGGGATGTTGTTTGGTCCTGACAAGAGTCTCAAAGCAACTCTTGAGGTCATGCTCAATGTCCAATCTGTTCCTCTGCTCTGTCTTCAGCTGGACCAGAGCTGAGAATCCACTTTCACAAAGATAGGTAGTGCAAAAAAAATAAAAAATAAAGTATAATATATATATATATATATATATTTTTTTTTAAATATAATCTTTTTTCGATTAGTCGACTAATCGAAAAAATCATTAGTTGCAGCCCTAATGGACACATAAAATATAGATTTAGCTCTACAAACAACCTCCCGCACAGTGAAAACTTGTAATGAAAAGCTGGCCTCATGGAGTGGGATTAGATGGGTCCCAATGTGTTAAGGAAAACTATGAAGTAGCAAACAATTTACACACAAAAAGACAACACACCCATTCCCGTTGAGACGAGGAGCTCGACCAGAGCGCCGTGTTAACAAACAGCAGAACTGTAAACCACAAACATCCTGTAAACACTTACCATCTTTCTGCTATTCTACCTCGACAAAGAAAGAGGGATGCGAGGAGGAGAAGAGGGAAGGCGGAAGGAGGAGAGGATCATAGAGAAGAGACATAGGTGACCAGATTTAGGGGTGTAGGGTGTGTGCGTGTGGCGTGCT